>NW_026850640.1:0-158766 GCF_030913465.1 Colletotrichum navitas | reverse complement strand
TAAGGCTAAAAGAGTATATAAAAATAAGACCTTAGAGAAGTAAAGTAGTATCTAGGTATTTATATTATATATAATAGACCTAACTAAAAATATACTTTTACTATAACTAATATATCTATAATATAGTAGTAAAGTTTAAATATATAGATAAGATTTTTTTTATAATACTACTACTAATAATAGACTTTCTCTAAAATAAAAGGATAGTAATACTAGTAAAGTAAAGCTCTTTTAAGAAATAGTTAAATTAATCCTATATACTACTATAATAATCTAGCTAGATATAGTATTTACCTACTTACTTTCTCTAGGTACCTAATAAACCTAAGTGTATACTATATTTAAGTAGTAAAGTAGTATATTTAATACTTCTTTTATACCTTATATCTATTAATATACTTTAGTATCTTAGAAGGTATATAACTCCTCTATATAAGTAATACTTCTTTTACTAATAATATAATTACTTATTAGTTATCCTAGGGGTATATTATATATCTCTTTAGTAGCCTAATCTATTAGAAGGTAACTTACTAAGTAATAGTTATAATATTAATAACTAAAGCTAAGCTTCTTGCTTTTAACTATATAACTAAAGAGCTTATTACCCTAAAACACCTTTTTTATAATATCTACCTTAAATTAGAAGATAATATATAGGTAGTATAATATAATAACTAATAAATAATTTACTTAGTTATAAGGAAAAAAGAGAAGATTATAATATAACTTTACTATATTAATATTTAAAATATATAGCTATAAGAGGTCTATATAGAAGGTAAAGTTAATATTATATATCTACTAATAAATAAAATACTAGTAAATAAACTTACTAAGAATCTCCTATAAGCTAAATTTAAGCACTTTAGAGTACTCTTTAACTTATAAGATATATAGTATATAGTAAAATAAAAAGAAATAAAGACCTAATTAATAAATAATAAGAAGAGTAAAAGTAAAAACTCCTTTAAAATTAAATAATAGCCTAGGGCTAAGGGGCCTAAGCTAAAGTAAAAATTAAAAAATAGCCTATAGGCTAAGGAGCTTAATATTCTAAAAAAGTAAAAATAGCCTAAGGGCTAAGAAGCCTATTATTAATAAAGGAAGGCATCTATGTAATTATCTAAGAGATAATAAAATATAAAGTAAGTCCCTTATATAAAAGGGAGCTTACTAATAAAGCTATTAAGGTTAGCCTATATATAAGTAGTACTAATAGAGACACTATAATATACACAAGGACTAATAGAGAAGCTAGAGAAATACTTAGGGGTAATAGCCTCTATAAAGAGATCCTTAAGGCTACCTACTCTATTATATACCTCCTCTTTTTTCTTCTTTTTCTCCTCTTTATCCTCTTTCTTTTTGTCTTTATTAAAGGAAATAGTTATAAGTAAAGTAGCCTTCTTCTTCTTTAAGGTTTAAGGTAAAACTACCTATATATATAACTATATAGCTATAATTACCTAAAATAAAGATATATAAGTAAAAGTAACTATTATATAAATAAAAAGTAACTTACTTTATATAAGGCCTTTTTACTACTTAAAGTATATAAAAAGATATTAGCTAGGCTAATAACCTTAGGGGTAAATAATATATATATACACTAATATATAATATATTAGTAATATTTAAGGCTAAGACCTAAGAGACACTTACTATTAGATTAACCTATAAGTATACTCCTTAAGTAATACTTATAAAGGCTAATAATAGTAGGTCTTTTTACTATACCCTCTTAGTACTCTAGTGCCTTTATAAAGGTATTATTATTACTACTTAAATCCTCTTTAACCTTAGGAGATAGTAGTAGGCTCTCCTTATTATTAATATAAAAGTAAAAAAGTAACTACTCTACTACTACTTTATTATCTATAAAATAAGTTAGTAATTAAGAAATAACTAGGTAATAATAAGTAGTAATATACTAGTTAAAGTAAATCTAGGCCTAAGTTATATAGCTTTTTTAACTAAAGTTAAAAGGGCTAGTCTTTAGAGAGACTACTTATTATTACTTTTAAAGAGCTACACTTATTCTTTAGTACTAAAATTAATTAACTAGTAATAAGATAATACTTATAAGACCTATCTATAGGGGTTTTTACTCTCCTATAGACCTACTAAAGGTCTTCTTCTTCTCCTTAAGAGAAACAGAGTACACTTATAGTAACTATAGTAGTTATATAGTAGTAAGACTACTATAGCCTTAAGGCCTATAGTAGCTATAAGGGTATATATATAAGCTTTACTAAAGGTAATAGTTTTATAAGATATCTAAAAAAAAAAAAAGTATTAGTAATTAAGTAAATAGTATAGTAATATAAAAGATAATAAGTTAGTAATTAATTATAATAAAAATAATAATATAACTTATAATTATTATTATAGTTATTAAAGAAAAAGAAACAAAAGTAACTATAAATTTAGCCTTAAGGTAAATATCTACTAGCGTATAGGCTAGCCCTATAGTAAGTAGCCTTACTAATAAGAACACTTAATACTAATAGCCTATAATTATATAATAACTAGCCCTTTTGCGTTAGAAGAACTATTTTTCTTTATATCTAGGTGTATAGTAACCTACGCTAACGCCTAAGGGGGTATATTATATAGAATATTACTAACTAACACTACTTTCTAGAACAACGTTGCTTATTAATCTAACCTTTGCTTCTAAATATAGATACTTATAGTAGAATCTACTAAGCAAGGTAATATTTAAGGAATATAGATTATAGCACTATAGATAAAGAAATAAGCTACTTTTAACTATATAAATTACCTCCTAAACGTACTGCTTAATAATAGATAATATTATATTTTACCCTTAAATCTAAATTAAGAAATAAATCTAGGGGTCCTTAATAGGTTTTAACCTATATTATAATATAAAAACACTATACTATTAAGAATATTAAATAGAATAAAGTAGTTAGGTCTACTTTATTTTTACTCTATTTTTCTATAGATTAAAAATAGTTTAAGATATAGTAGTAGGCTTATTTTACTTCTATCTAGGTTAAGTGTAGTCTTATAAAAAGTACCTTAGCTTATTATAATTATAGTATACCTTAGTAAGTTTTTATTATTTATAACTTTAGTTAGTAGTTATTATTAACGCCTTAAATTTAATAAGGTATTTTTTTCCTTTGTTTTTACTACCTTTTTAAATATACTTTAATAGTCTTTTAACCTATTATATTAACCTTTATACTCTCTAAGCTAGCTTTACTATTTCTATATATATTTTTAGTAGCTCTACTGCTAATTTTTATACTTTATCTTAGAGTTTATTAGTTAATTAATAGTAAAACTCTAAGGCTTATTCTTTTTCTAGTCTTTTATTAAATTCTTTTTTTAAAAAGTTAAGATATATATAAAATTACTTAAGATCTTAGCCTTCTTTTTACCTTACTATAACTATAGAGTATATAACGTTTAGCTTCTAATAGATAGTATCTTTAAGAAAGGTTTTAGTCTATTCTAAGAAATAATTAAAGTCCTTAGCTTTTTCCTTATTTTTCTTTTTTAGAAAGTTAATATATTAGTCTTATTTTACCTAGTATTTATTATCTATATTATCTTTTACTAAAATAATTCTTTTTTCTAGTTTTCTAAACTTTTAAAGTACACTAGTAATAAATATATATAAATTATTAATCTATACCTTTTACTATTATAAGCTAAACCTTAACTTTAATTTACTTATTTTCTTAAAGGTATATTCTTTTTTACTACTTAACCCTAAAGTATTAAAGTATTACTAGCCTTTTATTACTTAAGTAATTAATTTTTCTAGTTATAAAACTTCTAAATTTTTTATAGTTACTACTTTAACCTACCTCTTAAGCACCTAAATATACTTAAGGATAGCTTAAGAGATTAAGCCTAATATAGTGCTTAGGCTACTTTACGCCTAGCTATTACTACTATTTCTAAGTATATATAGTATTAACTTAATAACTTTTATTATATAAGATAAAAGATAAATAAAGAGAATTAGAATTATAATAGTACTAGTAAAAAGAAGTAATAATTAAAATATAGGTCTTATATTATTTAAAAGCTAATTCTTAACCTAGCTATTACTAGCCTTTTACTAAGGGGTTAGTACCTTTTTAATATTATATTTATTTAGCTTTACTAAGTAAAACACTTACTAAACTATATTAGGAATAATATTCTTGTAACTTACTAGGTCTACCTAGGACTTTAGGGTAATTAGTTATTATCTTATAATATTTATATAACTTATACTTACTTTTTTTATTTACTAAAAACCTTAACTTTATAATAATTAAGATATAAATAAATAATATAATTAGCTTAACTAGTATTAATTTCTTTAAATATAAAAAATAATAAGCTTACTAAAGTAAAGCTCCTTATAAAATAAAAAATTTTACTTATAGAGAATAAACCTCTAGTATTTAATAAAGGAATTATCTTATTAACTTTAGCTAAAAACACTTTTATTATACTTTACTAGAAAGGCTAAGGCATAAAGTTAAGACTTATTAATAAGAAATTACCTATAGCCTAGTAAAACTATATCTAGTAGTATACTTAAGGTATATATATTACTTCTATTTATTAGCCTAAAGTATACTTTAACTTATTTACTATAGCCTAGTATAAAGAACCTAATAGTAAAGCTATTTAGTAACTTAACTAAAGAATCTAGTAGTAAATAAAGTTACTTAACTATAGCTTTACTTTTATTTTCTTTAATTTACTTAATATAAAGCTCTTTATATTTATTAATAGATTTTTTATTAATAATTATAACTTAACTTTATAGTTAGGATTTATTATTCTTTTTATTAATAAAAAGGTTAATAATAAGTAAAGTAAGTTTACTTTTTATAGTAATATTTTTTATTTTTTATTAACTAAATCTAAATAAGTAATATAAAGTATTTTTATATTAAAAGTCTATAGTATAGTTATAAGTTTTAATATAGTATATACTTTTTTTATAACTATTATAATAGTAGTAAATAAGCCTAGTAACTTATTAATCTTTACTATTACTTATACTAACTTATACTTACTATATAAGTGCTTAGTAAAGTTAAGTACTACCTATAAAAAGCGCTTAATAATTAATATTATAGTACTATAATAATTATATAAGTAATATAAGCTCTTTAAGGTATAATAAATCTATAGTAATAATAACCTTACTAATAGGTTTATAAAGTCCTTACTAAACTAAGTACTTAAAAGCCTTATCTCTTATAATAAAGTAAAAATATAAATAAAAGGATAAGTTATATATATATAATAAAAGATAATAAAAATAATAAAACATAAGATAATAAGTACTTAGAGAAAAAAATAAGTTATATAAACTATATAGATTAATAGTAGTTAAATTTATTTAATATAAGTATATACTTTTAATAGCTATAGCTAAAGAGAAATATACTTAAATAAAATAGTATAAGCCTACCTTTACTAAGTAAATAAATAAATAAATTTATAATAGTATATAACTATAAAAAAGTATAATACTTTTACTTTTTTTATTTTTATTATATTTTTAGGCTTTTTAAGAGGAATAAGAACACTAGTAACTTTTATTATATAAGAAAGTTACTAGTGTTAGTATATAGGTAATATAGCTAGAGGCAGTAGGTTATATAATATACTGCCTACTAGTAGAATCCTTTACCTTTGCCTATACATAAGGGTACTACTACACTTATACTCCTACTTTACTTTGTTAACTAGTTAACTATTAATAACTATAAATTAACTACACTTTCCTACCCTTTGTGATATCACAAGATAGGGATCCCCATCAATTAACCAGTGAAAACTAACACAGAGACTTTGGCAACACCTCCGCCCTTGTCTTCTCCGCTTCTCCCATAGCTGATGATTGTGAGGTGATGTAATGCCTGATGTAACCTATCACACCCATGTATCTATCATATTGCAGAACGCACTTTAGTAATGGTCCGACGACCGTAGCCCTCGCGCCATTAATATGGAGTGCAGCATCACATCAAGGATACTTTAAGGAACTTCAACTACATTCTTCCACAATGCCAATACGTCCGGCACACAGTAAAGGCTCGGTACGCTGTCTTCTCCCCCTCATTCATCCCAGGTGCGCAACCGCATGTGTACCCACGTGGGAGTTCGCAGCCCCAACCCACGCGTTCCAGTTGTTCATTCCGCCGTGCGAGCACTCGGTCGTAATCGGCCGGCCTTGAACTTGGACAGCAACTTCGCTCCCGCGGTGGACGGTGACCACCACCTCGCCAGTCCTGCCGTTGAAGGGCACGCTTCCGTGGTAGACGCCGACGCCCCCCTTGGGAACCCCGTCTTCGTCCCAAGATCCCTCTTCCGCGACGCCGCCGACGCTGACCGTCACTTGCGCCGGCCCGGTGAGGAGTGCAGAGTAGACAATCTTGTCTTCCATGATCTCGGCCGGGTGGAAGAGCTCCTGCCCGTGGCTGCTGGTGTTGCCCGTGGTTCCGCCCGAGTCACCGGCGTCCCCGGGGTGCAGGCGGTACCACGTCACCAGGCCCTCTTTCGTGATCGTGGCAGTCCCGTACTTGTACAGGTCGATGAGGAAAGGCAAGAGGAGACGCCAACCGTCGTGGGGCATGTCGCGGACGTAATTGAAAGGCGCCCTGCCGTACTCGAAAGCGCCAAACTGCTTCTCATGGAGCGGCCCGATGTAGTGGGACTCCCCAAAGTCGTTCCAGGTGAGCTGTGTTCCGCGGTCAGCAAGGCTGGTCGGGTCGCGCGTGTCGCGCGAGACCTACAATCTGCACGTATTCGGGCCTCATGGCCAGAATCTCGTTCCAGCGATCGTTCCACAGGTCGTCTCCCTTCCACGCCCAGTTCTTGTTCCACGTGGGCAGGTTCGTGTAGAACCAGGGCGAAACAGCCACCATGTACGGCCTATGCGGGCCCAAGAAATGTCTGTAGGACGCATCCAGCCCCTCGTCCAGTTTCCGGCTGTTTCCGTGGGGCCACGCCGCCCAGCTAAAGAGGCCGTCCGCGACGCCGGTCTTGATCGCATTCTCGGCGCCGACGGAGGAGAATGAGGGGATGAAGAAACAGCCCGTCGCTGCCTTGATCTCATGCCAGTCGGCGGCACTGCCGACGCCCTCGAAGGTGGACACTACGGGCTGCCATCCGCGCTTGAAGTACGCCGGAGAGGGGCCGAACTGTAGATGGAGTCAGCCCTGGGCCCGAGTTACCCTCCCCCCGCGCACAGGTTTCTGCTCACCCTGCTAACGATGTCGATGACTCGCTCTTTGGGCCAAGCTCCAGCTCCTTCGTAGTCGAACGAGATGAGGAGCTTGAAGCCGGTCTGTTCAGCCGCCGCAAAAACGTCCGGGAGCTTCGCGATGGCCTCCTCGTGGATACCAAAGTTCAAAACAAAAGCATCAATGTGTGCTTCTTGGGCCAACACGATGTCGACCTTGAATTCGTCAACAGTATAGTCGCACGTGTTGCTCAGCTGGAGTTGTCATTATCGTAGTCTAACATAAGAGGCCTCCGCACCCTCCCCCCTTTTTTCTCCTGACGCGTCATTTGGCATACCATAAAGTGAGCAAATACAGCTCTCTCGAAACCCTGCCCCGGCTGCTGCGGAGGCGGCGGGTACTGCTGCTGCTGCTGCTGCTGCTGCTGAGGCTCATCGTCGCCAGAGATGGCCGCGATCTCGGCTTCAATCTTCTTCTTGGCGTCTTTGAAGAATTTCCTCATGATTGTCTCGTTTGGTGTTGAGTAGTGACGGAGGGCACTTGTTCGACGGAAAAAGAAGACCGAATGACGCGCAGCGCAGCATTCACCGCTCCAGTTTAAAATGACACGTGGAATGGCGAAGCTTCACACTTGGCAATAGAGGGCCGTTGGAAGAACCAGCCCCATTCCTACGTAACCGAGGGCTTAGCAGCGTCCCGACTTACCCGACCATCTCGAGGCGATTGGGATGCTCTCGATAGTATCGACTGTTGCGTAACGCTTGGTGCGACTAGTGCATGACCTCTCTGTCAAGTCACAGCCAGTGCGCTGCGTAGGCGCATTTTTCTTCTCCTTTTTAGCGCATCACAGTGCATGTGGTACAATACAGGGATATCGCTGAGCCAAATCAGACCGGGGCCAGGTGCTATTTTTACAAATGTTGCGCTGTAACCGCGTCTCCGAGAAGAAATACCTTGCTTGGCGGGCTAGCTGATTGCAATAGGAGTCGCATCTTTTTCACCCCAAACCAACAAATCGATAGAAAGTCATTGTGGTTAGTGGGTTGGGGAGTAAGTAACATGGTTAGAATTATCCAAGTCGACCTTATTATATTACACTTTTATGTGTGATGAAAAAAGGATCCAAAGTTCCCCGCGGTAAAAACGGTTGAAAAGCATATAGAAAAGACATCCTCGCATTTAATGTTTACGAGCTAGGTTACACAGCAAATAGATCAATGTCTATCTATATCTATGACTTTGGTGTATAGAAAAAAAACGCTGCAATCCTGTTTGTCATCCAGCAAAAAGCAATGTCCCTAGCAAGGCTCGAACTTGCGACCTTTGGATATCCCGACCTGAGGGCAGGGTCATATAATGAATATGAGACCAACGCTCTACCGACTGAGCCATAGAGACTGTGTGGATGCTATTCGCCGGGAAGCCATCTTGAGTAGGGAATGTCGGATGCAGCTGCTGGATGGATCCGCTTCCCCTAGTCCGCGGTCAGAACGGGGGCATTCAGTCGGCGCATAGGTCACAAGTATGGCCGATCTGGCGGGAGAAAAGACAGAAAAGACCAGCTGCTCTGTCCGATAATCCCGTCGATGCGGCGTAGTAGACTCGAGAGCCGCTCCGATGCCGGAAACCAGCGACGACCTGGCGCCGCAGCTCAGCATTTGTTCCCCTTTCTAAATCCAGTCTCCACACACGATAACGGTGGCGTATCAGATAGCCCGAACCGCACATGCCGAGTCATTCCACGGTGGCCGACATTCCGTTGATCTTTTGCCACGGACATCCGCTTTGTGGATATGGTCTTCGTGTTGCGGTATTCATAGCTTGTTCGTTTTTGCGGGATACTATAAGATTCTTGTGGACATAGATAAACTGAGTCACCGGGTAGAATGCCTTCTGACATAACATCTCCGACACTGGCTTCTATCACCTCCGGGATTACACAGGCTCTCTGGACGCCCACTCAGGCTATCGAGAATAACCGTTACATCAAATACAGCCGCCTGGAGAAGCGATCAGAACATAGCCATGCTAGCCCCAGCGAGAGATACAGAACAGGAGTTTCGGAGTATTGAGGGTATCTTATTACGTATTACCAAACATCGGTCGAGAGCACTGAGGGGCTGCAGTTGGGAACCCCCGCCGATAACCGTGGGGTTCGGGGGTTTCCCGACAGATAGCGCCATTGCACATGCCTATCTGGTTCCTCTTTCAATACATGTTGCCCGATAACGATCATCTCATGTATCGCCTCTTGGACTTATCAGAGCATACGACATCGTGGGGTCCATGCTATCCAAACATATGCTCATAAAACTATCTCGATCTACGTGCTTGCGACTATCGAGCCCGACCCCTAAGTATACATACACAGTAAATAAAGTGCAAGAGCAGAACAACATGTCAACTACGGCAACAGCGACGGTTTCCGCCCCCGCACCGGCGCCGGCAAAGCTGAGTTCGGCACTGGACTCCGAGGACGCGGGAAGCGACAAGTTCAAGCGACTCCATCAGATCCCAGTCCCCGAATCGAAAGAGGCTGCTCGACAATGGCAGCTTGAGCAGATGGCGGCTGCGTTTCGCATCTTTGCCAAGTTGGGCTTCGCAGACGGAAGCAGCGGCCACATCAGCCTCAGAGGTGTGTGTTCCCCGTCAGAGCCAGATTCGGTGGCCTTCTTACGGGACTTCTGGGGCCCTGAAAGCTGATTCACATGAAAACAAGACCCTGTCCGACCTGACACCTTCTGGATAAACCCTTATGGAGTCCATTTTGGCCTGCTCAAGGTGTCCGATATGGTCCACATCGACGAGGACGGCAACCGCATCGGTGGCGCCGACAAGCCGGTAAACACGGCCGGTTTCACCATCCACTCCGTACTGCACCAAAGACGTCCCGACATCAACGCGGCCTGCCACATGCACAGCTCGTACGGCCGCGCATGGAGCACGTTTGGACGGCCGATCGAAATGTTGAACCAAGGTAGGCGTGGAAAAAAAAAAAAAAAAAAAAAAAAAAGCCACCGCATGCGCAGATGCTGACCCGGCTGTCCAAAGATTCATGCATGTTCTACAACGACCTCTCGGTTTACCAAGGTTTCGGTGGTGTCGTGCTGGCAAAGGAGGAGGGCGAACACATCGCCGATGCTCTCGGCCCCACCAACAAAAACATCATCTTGCAGAACCACGGTCTTCTGACGGCTGGAGGAACCATCGCTGAAGCGGCGGGTTTCTTCATCGCCCTGGAGCGCGCGTGTCAGACCCAGCTGCTGGTCGACCAAGCCACCGCACCTGGGACCAACGGTGCGGCGTACGGGTTGAAGAAGACGATAGTCGGCGACGAGGAGGCTCAGTACACCAAAGATGGAACCGGTACACCCGAAGTCATGTACATGCAGTTTGACCCAGAGTATCAGTTGATCCTGAAAGAGACTGGAGGAGACTTCCTCTTGTGAGGTTGCGGAATAGCACGAGAGGTTTGTTGCCACAATGCGATGGCCATGTGGCTGACGTTGCTCTATTTGTAGCAAGCTTCCTCTCAAACATAACGCCTTCCTGTCTAAACGAGCGGTGAGCAAGTGCATGGTCCATGAGAGCAGCTTCTGGTACACCTTAACCCTTACAGGCTGCCGTCCAAGCGATAGAAGAAGACCGTCGGCAGGCATTACGTGAAGTTGTATGATAATTGTTTCCTCACGTTAGATCCGTCTTTGATTATAGGTCTCACCGTGTTCAAGGGTGTTTTCTATCGCTTATAGACCAATCAGAAACCATGATTTATAATAACTATAACCTTGCTGCAAGACAGCCGTCCAATGTGGCGTTGACTCCTGGAAAGCCTGGACATAGTTAGGCGTTGTGGACTAACTAAGCTACAGATATCTCATTGCAACAATCGCACTGGAAATACGTAGACGAGAAAAAGGCAAACACTCAAACAAGTGAGAAGACATATGGCCCTCCCCAGCTCCATAACGATGCGGCGCAGTCCCATTCTCATTATTTTTATATATTTAGAGTACACCGTCAGGTGCCTAGGGCGGGGCCCCAGGGGGGCACTAGCAGTAGGGCTATAAACAAATGAACTACTATCTATAGCATATAAAAGAGGAAAATCTTACAAGGACTAAGAGTTAGAGGAGGTAGATTAGAATAACTATTATAATTAAACCCTAACTACACTATTTGTAGACTCCTCTACTTAGTGTAATCCTAGCCACTGATATACACTTATAAGAAAGAGGCTACTAGCTGGGTACTGATGGAACAGGACGGCCTAATTAGGGACCGTGGCAGGATTTACAACTTATAATATCTAAATGCCACATCAACCACCAGCGGCTTGTCCTCGAGAGCCTCTTGGAGGCCGAGGGCGACGTCCTATACGTCGCCAGTACCAGTGCCAGCAAGAGCGTCGCCTTCCTCTCGCCGTCGACCATCTCCCCGACAGGCGTCACTTTCATGGTTGTTCCCTTGATCGCACTGCAGAAGGAGATCGTCGCGCGCTTCGAGAAGGCCGGGGTGACCGTCCGCGTTTAGGAACCGGACTCCCCTGACGCCATCCGCAATACGACAACTGTTATCGTCATCAGCCCAGAGCGACTCGGCAACCAGAAGTAGAGGTCCATCGTCTACTCGCTCAACGACAGCCACGCCATCGACCGTCTCGTCGTCGACGAGGCCCACCTCATATTCGGCGCCAACGCCACCTTCCGTCCCCTCCTCCTCGAGATGGATGCCAGGACGGCGATGAATAACAGCGTCGAAATCGAATGCGATGAAAGAACCGATTGCATGCGCTCCATACAGCAAGCAGCCAATAACGTACAACAAGAGCCTTTTCCCCATACCCCTACTACGCCTGCTCCGCCTCGATCGCCGCGAACAAGAACGCACCTCCGCCACGGGCGTCATTTTCGACCACCGGGATGCTGGTATAGTACTATACAGCGTGTCAGAGATCGCAGCACAAAACAACTATGCCAAAAAAAAGGAGGGGAAAAAAAGGGGAAAAAAGGAAAACGAGTGTCGACGTTGACTCGAAACTGGCGTTCGAATTCAAGCTCCCCACTCGAACAGTGCCCATGAAGCTGACGTACCCGTTCTTGTCGTCCCGGATGAAGTCGCTGGTCAGCAAACCGTACGCCTTCAACCCGACGCCCTCGTACTTATCCTCGAGGAGCCCGCGTCGCACGCCCCGCAACAGGCCGTACGAGAACATGGCCGTGACGCTCGACCCGACGTAATTTACCCTCGTGCGTCTCGTACCCCTCGTTCATGATCAGCCAACACCCGCCCCCGTCGTCCTGGCTCCTCTCCAGGCCGTCCGCCAGCGTGGCAAAGTAGCCCGGCAGCCGCTGGTAGAGCCAGAGGAGGTTGTTGCCGATGCGGATGTCGTCGAGGGAGTAATACTCCGGGTCCCAGCCCTCGAGCACGCCTGCTTCCGCGAGGACACGGCCGTATCGGCGGCACGGAGCAGGGTGTCGTTGCGGACGTGGACGGCGGCGCGGGCGATGCCTCCGTACAGGACGGCCGGGTCATGGTGCCTGGTGACGAGGGCATTACGGGCAACGAAGGAGGAGGCGAGCCATTCCGAGCAAGGTCGGGCGGCGCATGTGGATGCCAGGGCAAGACTACCCGTGAGAGCGAGGAGGGGGCCGACGGTGCGCATCGTGAAGGGCAGGGCTTGCTCGCTTGAGGAGGTCGGTCGCACGGCAGCGACCCCAAGGGCCGGGTGGGCTCGCCAACGAGATGAGGGCCAACAATAGGATAAGCTCGAAGACGGTAAGAGAGGTGAATCTTTGTCCGTCTGGATATATAGTTTCAGACCGCTATTCGGCATCTCATATTGCTCGCGATCCCCATTCACATACACCCCTGAGAATGCATCAAGGCTTAAGGCCGTGCAAGGCCTCCGTGGTCCGCATCACACCGTTCCGTTGAGGGGTAAAAGAGGACCCCCGGCCGTGAATGCGATATCTCAATGGAGGAAATCCCTAAACCATGCCAGCGGAATTGACGCCCAGGGGTCGAAGGCGTCCGCGAACAGCGCGCCCGGTTGCCAAGCCGGTAAAATCGCGTAACGTAGGCTATCTAACACCCAACAAATGATTTCCCATTGGCCGGTTCCGTCCAAGCTGACATCCCAGCACCTCAAGTTTGTTGCTGGTTCCCCGATCTTTGCGGATCATCTGTTCGCTGTGGGAATCGATGGCGAAGAGCAGGCCCTGAACCCTGGGCCTGGTTCGGTCACCGGGGGACACGGACCCTCTTCGGGTCTGGTTCGGTGGTAGCCACCGCGTCGGCTCCGGAATCTCACCGACGGATAAGTGGGTCCCAGGAGAGCATCCGGGCGGCAAGAGACCCGCCCGGTGCTGGGCCACCGCCGTCAATCATTTGACATACCGAAGTCAAATGCCCGATGCAAACAGGTCGATGGCCGGGAGTTTCTCCCCGGGATCGGGCTGCCTGGTCTCTCATGCTCTCCAAAACGTTGTCTCAGCGCCTCCGCCCTCCCGAGACGTACTTCCCTGCCATCAGCCAGCCAGCCACCTGGGGCTACCGTGCCGCATCGCCCGCTCGATTGAGAACACGGAAGCAAAAAGAAAGCGTGTGTGTGTTTGCTTCCCTTTTGCACCGTTGTTTCCTCGAGCAGAAACGGTTTCCCGCTTTCCCCCCCTCTCGGACCGTCGTCTGAAATTAAAGCTACAAAGTGAAACCATCTCAGCCACCATCGCCACCGACCTGCATGACATCAAAGCTCCCGAGCAGCTCCCCCCCCGGGAGACGTTGGACGCTGTGCTCGGGGCCCTCGCGGCCGTTTGGAACCGCAAACGGCCATCAGAGGATCGAATCTCTCCCAAAACGAAGACGTCTGAGCTGAGCAATCTGCGCAGGAATGGCAAACAGGTTCCGGCTTGGCAGACGCTCGGTAAGTGCGAGAGAGAGAGAGAGAGAGAGAGAGAGACCTGTCCAAGCTCGTGACGTGATGGGAGTTGTCTGGATCCCTCGAACGCCGTTTGCGCCCGCTATTTGAGAGACATTCAATCAAGTCGGGGTATATTTCTTCATTAGCTATTCAACCGCCATTGATGGCCCGAAGTGTCATTAAGTAGAAGCGGACATATGTCATAAGGGTCTGCCTGCCCAGTCCTAAATGATAATGAGTAAAACAAAGTCGGGATACAGTCCGCGAAATCTCTGCCCTCACCTCCAAACCCTAAACCGCTCGTCCCGTTCATGCGAGGATGCAGCACGCCGACCGTTCCCCGTCGCAAACAGTTCCCTTTTTCATCAATGCCAACATAAAACAAAATAGGCACATGGAAACACGGGGAGCCCCGATCTGGGACCGTGTTTGTCGTGGCGTTTGATTCTATGTCACACTCTTCGTGCGCCCCGGACCACCTTTCACTAATTCGCATCTGCCCCGTATGAAACGTAAAAAAGATGAATAAAAAAGTATAAAAAAAATATAAAAATAAAAATAAAGTAAAAAACACCTAGACGCTATCGCTCAACGCCGCGCTGGGCTTCCACTCCCGCTCGACGGCGGCGACCTCGGGATCGGTCCAGTTCACGGGCTTGTGGATGCGGAGCACGCGGAGGAAGTAGTCCTCGACGACGAGCAGGTTCAGCAGGACGCCGTTGCAGTTCCACGCGATGCCGCAGACGATGGCGCCGGCGACGGCGTCGAGGACGAAGTGGTTGGCGGTCGCGACGATGGCGGTCAGGATCAGGGCCGGGTAGGCCATGCCGAGGGCGACGACGGCGAAGCGCCTCCACGGGCGGGAGCGGAGCGAGGGCATCGGCAGGGTCGCGACGGTGAGGCCGATGAGGAGGGAGTAGCCGAAGTGCAGAGAGGGCATGGCGGCTGCGGACCGTGTTAGTCAAAATAGTCGTACAACCAAGCAAGTCGTTGGATTCAAGCTCGCAGGCAGGCTGCTGGCCGGGCGTAGGAAAAAAGAAAACTAAAAAAAAAACTAAAAAAAAACTCACCATACTGGTTGCAAAACTTATTCGTTGTCCAGACGCTGCTCTCGCCGGAGCCGCTGTGCACCGTGTCGACGAAGCCGAAGCTCTTGGCCTCGCCGGCGTCGGGCCCGCTGTACTTCGGGTCGCTCAGCAGGCGGGGCGGCATGCAGGGCCAAAGGGTGAAGACGACGAAGGCGAGGAGGTTGCAGGTGGCCATGGTGCGGCGGCGGGCCTCGTAGAGGGCGGGGCCGGCGGCGTTCCAGCGGACGGCCTCGTTGCCGGCGGGCCGGGCGGCGAGGGCGCGGCGCTTGCGGGTCGTCGTGACGAAGTAGAGGACGACGAGGAAGAAGATGGTGCCGGGGATGTGGATGAAGGAGTAGATGCGGTTGATCCAGTGGATCACGGTCGGCATCTGCAGGAAGTACTGCTGCACCGGCACCTCGATGAAGACGTGCAGCCGCTGCTCGAGGTGGATGAGCTGGAGCGCGTGCCGGCGAGCGACGTCGACCGTCCCCTCGTTGAGCGTGAGCGCGGTGAAGGCGCGGCCGATTTGGTATACCTGTTACACACGAACACACACACGCATACATGTCAGAACTGAGAGCTATAGAAGAGGAGGAGGTCGTCTCGGACGATTACACACGTCCAGTGGCGAGGTCCTTGGCTTACCCAGTAAAGAAGAGCCCAGTACCACGCCTCCACCAGGAACGGGAACTTGCGGAGCACCCGGCTGAGGAGCCTGTCCTTGAAGACCCTCGTGTTGGGCGTCGTGACGAGGCGCTGGTAGCCAAAGAACTTGATCCTGCGCGTGCGCAGCGGGGGCTCCTCGTGCGGCGCCAGCGTCGAGGACGGGCTCCAGGCGCCCACCGAAAGGAGGGAGTCTTCCGATTCCGGGGTCGAGACGCCCGAACGGCGCTCGTCCGACCGCTTGTGTTCTACATCGTCGATGTCGGAGCCGCCCTTCCAGCCCAGGTTGTCGTAAGTGTTGCCGCCGGTGTTGCGGTTGAAGAAGGTGCCGCCGAACAAGAGGGTGATGACCACCAAGGGCTCTGCCACGGCGCCGATGCCCATATTTCTCTCACTCTTTTGCCTTCTCTTATTCCGCTTCGTCTATTTCCCGGGGGAGGTTGGGGTGAACGGTGGGCGGCGGATAGACAGCTGACGAAGAGAAAGCAGCCGACGATGGGGACAGCAGTTGGTGTGTGTGTGTGCGTGTGTGTGAGGGAGAGAGGGTGAGTGAGAGAGGGTGAGTGAGAGAGAGTGAGAGAGAGAGAGAGAGGGATGTGCGAGAAGACTGGAGACTCGACTGGCTCACAGGTCCGCTGACGTGGTAGGTATATGAGGACGGGATGTTCGGGAACCGCACAGATCCCGAAGCACATCGAAGGTGGGATGGGATTTGACACAATGCAGTACACCCGGGAGGGGTTGGATCGTCAAGGCCAATGGGAGTGCTACCGGACGACTGGTAAGGTGAGATTGTTGCCCGTGCCACGGGGTAAAGGTTTTTTTTTTTAAGATAGCGTCACTCTCCCAATACAGATCTGAGGTGAGCAGAGTAAGGGGGGGAGAACCGGGACCTTGCAAGGAAGAAAGGGGAAGAGGCATTCGAGGCAGACGACGGGGCTCGACGACAATGCATCGCACAGGTCGGCATGGATGGACAGACGGATGAGATGGAACGCAGCATGGTAAATAACGCTACGATGGGACTCCCGGACATAGACCTTTGCGCGCGTGCTATGCGAAGCCAAGCCCAAGCTTGGCACAACCCACATTTACTGGACCTTGGCCGACGCGGGAACAAGGTTGGCATTTCTCTTTTGCGCAGATGAGCAACGCTTTGCCACACACACCCACATCAGAGTGCTCCGCAAGGCGTCCGATGCGCAGGGCTGGCAATGGGAGAGACGCCCGAAGCCGCGCATTCGCGGACGGGGAAAAGTGGAGGGTTGATGAGATGGATGGATGGATGGATGGATGGCGGAAAAGGGCCAAGAAAGCTCTATCCCATGCTCCATCTCTCACGTGCATACACACACTCACACTCACACTCACACTCACACTCACACTCACGCTCACACTCACACACACACACACACACACACACTCACACCTCATACAATGCACATAGCGTAAAGATATCCGTACGCATGCGGACCGGTATCCGTACCTCTCTCTGCCTTGGGACGTCCCTTGTCCATGGTAATCGACACGAAACTCCGACCAGGAAGAGCCCAATGGCAGGATTGCGGGATGCTTCGGAGGGACGGGCTGGGTTGCCTGACGTGGACGAATCGCCCGCCAATGACGGCGAAGGCCAAGACTTACATGGCCCCCCCCTCCCCTCTCACTGAGCATCCTCTCTCCCGCCTTGGCTGTAATTGTGGGTGCGGTGGTAATTTGGTGGTTGGCCAACGGTGCGTCGTCGTCGTCGTCGTCGGCCTTTACCGCCCAAGCTATGCCCACACCGGTCCTCCCTCTCCCCGACGTCCGCTTAGGCAGCGCGGCTCATTGCTGCCAATCGGACGCCGGAAAGTGGGCGGGCGTTCTGGGGCGGGGGTCGAAGGTGACGCCGCGCATACATACCTACATACCTACCGTACGCACTCGTGAGATTCGTCGACCACTAGTGAGCCGGCTAACGGCAATAGGTATCGCGGCCACTGTAAGAGGTATAGTGTGCTGGCAGAAACAGGGATCTGTATATACCTATTTTCTCACGCAACGGTTGTGTACGTACTAAAAGCAGGCTGGCTAGTTGGCAACGAAGGGTAGATAGTCTGACCGCCTTCTATAGCAAGATTAGCGCCATGAAACTCCACTAGCTGCTATCAGTAAGACGCTAGCTATATACAGCTAGCCGACTCACTAGTGGTCGACGAATCTCACGAGTGCGTACGGTAGTACGGATACGCACGCGACACACAGCTGAATCGGCTGTTGACCAATCGAACAAGGGGGTCGAAGGAGGGGGGGCGATGTGGATAAGACTGCTTCCGCGACATCCGGCAAACCCGTCCTGTGTTTGCAGAGAAATACTACTAGTAGGTCGGTCATCTCACCGCCGTACCGCCTTGGACATTGAAATTGAGCTTCCGCTCCGCTCCCTTGGAGTCCGCCTTCGGAACACTGGAGCGTTTTTCTTCTTGAAAACAAGGTAAACAAACGAATCCATGGATGAAAGCAAAGCAACAAAAGATGAGGACAACAATTCGCTCCTCGTCAGCAGAGCACGCGACCTCTGCGTGGGAGGTAAGACGAGAGAGTGGCACGGGCGGACACAGCACGACGCTCGTTTGGGCGTTGTGCTCGCCCATCCCCGCGCATCTCACGAGGGTCTCGCTGTCCAATACACGTCGGCCGCCCTTGCTATCTATCCCGTCCCAGGCAACGAACGAAACGTCCATCTACTTAGCGTGAACTGCGGTGGTGTGAGAGAGGGTGTGTGACCCTGTCGAATGGTTCAACGCGGGGGCGCGCGCGCGCGAGAGAGAGAAGGGGAGAGAGATACGGGGCCGGTGCATCCGTCGCGAGTCTTGGCATACATCATCACCTTTTTTTTTTCTTTTTCCCTTTTTTTCCCCCCTTCGCGGATACAATGTGTGACATATATGTCCTTGGCTCCGGTATCTGCGGTTCCCCAACCCCAACCACGCATGCATATATTACCGCACCCCTTTTTTTTCTCCATGCCCCTGACGAGTTAGCAAAGCTTCTTTCGAACAAGGTTCGGTTCGGTAGCAAGCAATAGGAGGGGGTGGTGGTGGCGGCGGCTCTGAAGGGGTGGGCACGGGGGGGCCGGGGGGGTTTTAATATGCTATCGGAAGATGTCTTGACATGTTTATCGGAAGATGTCTTGATGCCATCCAGACTGGCTTATCCGTCTCTCGTATATTAGTCGACTAGCCGCCATCTCTGGGCTTCATCGGGACCGGCTGGTCCGTTACCGCGTCTGTACGATCCACCCGGCCACCCCGCGCATTGTCCGCTTCCAGTCCCCGAAGGCGTGGTGGACACTCTCCGGATACTGCCGAAACTGCGGACTATCTGCTTGGCATGGCACCACTCTGCCTGGTGGGTAATCGCCAGCCCCTTGCCGTGACGGCGGAAGCTTCGGATCCCGGCAGCCACCACCATCCCCGTCTGGGTCTGGGTCGGGGGCAGCCTGTCAGGGCCGGGAAAAGTAGGGGTGGCCCCGTTCCGAATGCTCCGGATTATCCAACGCTACGCCCCAATTCCGATCCCGCGGACCTCGGCGCCGGCATATCCATCTTGTCCGTAACTCCGGACCACAGAACTCGTATTGGCTTTGAACGTTTCTTGTTCAACCCCGATAAATGAAGCGGAACGACATCTGTGAAAATGTACCAGAACGCTGGGCGACACGTCGCGTATTGAGCTCTTGCCGAGTTTGTCTCAAGACCCCAGGGAAGGGGGGGGATTTCGTTGTCGTTCCAGGACAGAACGTCCCCGGAGCAAGACGGCCAGAGAGCGTGTCTGTTCTTGGAAGAGCACCAGCCCGGTCCGCAGCTAGTTCGTTCTTTTTCGCGTCTTCTGTATCAAACCCTCCTGCTCTTGCCGGTCGACAGTGTCGGGCAGGACCACCCCATCTCACTCTCCACCATCAGAGATGTCAAACGGACGCTCGTCGACATGGCAGGGGGCGCGTGATCGGGAGGGCAGGGGGTCGAATGTCGTGACGTCCGAGGCCAAAGTGAGACCTCCGGCGGAGGAGTGGTATTGATCGAAGAGGTTGCGCTAACCCGATACCCGCGGCCGTCCAGATATCCGTCGGGCTCAACTACAACTGCCGAGGAGCCGGTCCCCCTCAGGCGATTGGGGGTTGTTTCTCACCGAGTCCGCATGTGGTCGTTGTCCTTTTTGCGAACCGACAGGCTCTTGATGACAGGCCGGAACGCATATCTACTCCCGACGGCGACACCGACGTCTTTCTCAATGTATTACTCGACGCATCTCTCAACGCATTGCTCGACGTGTTTCTCAGAAACGAAGCTGGTTGGACGGCAACTACGGCAGACGGCGGCTACAAGAATCAACACGTCGAGAGCACGCACAGGTAGGAGATGATCGCCAAATGGACGCTCGAGTCACTCTGAATCGCGCTCGAGAGAGGTCGGGATTATGGAATAGGATTCCGAACGAGAGGGCCAAACGAGTCTTCTAATGGGTGACCAAACTCGTCTAACAAGAAAAGAAAAAGGCGAGAAAAAAAAAAGAGAAAAGAATGAGACGAAGCGTTGATACATTCGCATCACTACACACGCGCTTAGCCGTCACCGACCCTACGCAGACGCCTCGAGGGACGCGGCACAAATTGTCATTGGACTTTGGGGGCCTGCGAGCGAGTCCTGGACGGCTCGACAAACGGTGTGTCTTTGTGACGAGGATCCCAGCTGGCAACTTCGGCCGGGCTCTACGGCTTATTTACAAAAACAAAACTCGGATCGCCCAAACATTGGTACGGTCCAAGGCGTCCCTGGCAGGGTCATCGACAAGGTGCAAGCACGGGGCGATCCCCGCGTATGTTGGCTCAGGTACGTTATATTCACCATCTACAGAGTACACTATGTACATACACAATTCGTTTAGAGAGCGTAAACCCATATAGGAGAAACCGCTCTTACATTATGGGCAGGATCTCTAGCCCGCCTTGTCAAGCCATTAACTGATCTGCGGGATGGAGACGATCGGCGCCGGCTGTCATCTGGGATCAACGCAATGGTGGAGGCGCGTGCTTGGGATGTGCGTGCCTGATCTCCATTCGTCTACATCTCGCTACCGGTATACAGGGTACGGACAACTTTATATTGTGCTAAGTACCAAGAGTCGTACTTTTGCTGTGTGGGTTTTTTTCTCTTCTTTTTTTTTGCTGTATATGATCAACGTTGTGTACCTGTGCAACCTCAGGAGGGCTCCCCTTTTGCTAGTGCCTTGGCACAAAATACAGACCTATTTTTGTGGCGAGAATTTGGCATGACACTTGATCTGTGTTTCCCTGACCGTGTTATCGCAGAGGGACCAGCCCGGGATACGCATCTCAGTCAAGGGTAAACACACATGCCGCTGATGGTCGACCTGTGCCACAGGATAAACAAGGTTGGTTGTTGTCTTATTGTCGTTGCAAACTTGCTGGCGAGGATGCCTGGCACGAAACACAAACGTTCCTCGAGCAACATCTTGGGCTGGCATTTTGTTTGTTTCCGATCGAACGAGAAATCGCCCTGTGAAACCTCCCGTATACATAATACCGGAGCCGGCATTTCCAACCTTTCGACAGAGATGTTGCTCCGTGGCCATCGCCCGGTAAAGCAGTCGGGTTTATGACGACCCCACCGCGGCCTAGTCGAACGAACATGACAGAGAATTTGATAATGAGAGACACGTCGGCGGCCACTTGCTCGGCATGCATCAACGGCGCGTGGCGGCCTGTCGTCAGTAGTGAGGTGGCGTTGCCGTTCTTGATCCAGGCCGCCTCCCCCAAGGGGTTAGAAACGCCGATTCCGGCCTGTGGAATTGAACAGCAACGGCCACAGCGAGCCGAGCCGTTCGGAATGTGGCAGTCATTGTTGACAACTGGCTAGGACGGCCGCGGGGAATGAATGTTGTTTGGCGCAGCACCTTCCCAACAAGCACGTCCTGGCAGCACAGGAGTTAACGGGGACAGACATGATCCGAACCCGAGAGAGCGAACCAACAAGGCGAATTACCTTCCATTCCGTTCCAGTCCACCGATGAGAAAAACTCGGCGGGTCGATCCGATATCGATGGGGGGGGGGGGGGTAGAGAGAGTTCTCTGGTCAGCGCCAGCCAGCCTCGTTTTGAGGGTGCGGGTGGGGGAAGCCGAGAGCTGAAAGTCTTGTGCAAATATCTGGTGCTATTGAGGCTGGACATTGACGATCGGCGCGGTGATGGGTACGCAGCAGGGGTAGACCTTGACGTACACGCACTGCCGGCTTGATAATATAAGAGACTCCGGGGCTTCTCGTGTGGCGGGCGATCCTTCTTTCGCAGGGCTAATTAGTCTACTACTACGCCGTGGTGAGTCCTCGTTGCATCCATCAACCCCAGGCAAGATAGTAGAGCACATGGCAGTGCGCCATGTGACTGTGGAGGGGGCAGAGACAGACAGACGATACAACGTTGGCGGCGCCGATACCAGCAAAAAAATGCATGTCGTGAAGGTTTGTCTGTCAGCTTGCTGTCGGAGACCATTGGTGCATATCTATATCTAGCACCTATTCTGTTAGTATGTGCACTACTGATCGAGTCCGAGCGCGCCAACATACATCGAGGTCGGCAACCGAGACGGCAGAGAGGTTGTTGTTATGGTTCTGGTTCGGCGAGGCAATTGGATAGGTTTTAACCTGGCCTGAGGTATGAATATCCACGTCTCTTGTCCGCCTCGCGGTGCAGCGCATCACAAGGAGGAGGCCCGAGCGATGACGAGGGAGAACGAAGTATTGGGTAGGCAGGGTTCGTGAGTTGGTTGTGAATGGATCTCGAGAGAAGACTGACGTCTCATTTTGAGTGGATTGGTGTATGTCCATGGGTGTCTGTCTGTCTGTCTGTTCGTCTGATGACACATACACACACACACACCAAGTCGGGGGTACCTACATCGTGCTCGGCTAGCTTGGGTATCACTCCTGCAGTCGCGGGGCAGAACGTTCCCGAATGCAGGAACGGGCTGCTGTCTGTGGCCAGCGCATGGCAGGCAGGAGCGACCAAAAAGAAGGCCAGATCACAAGACGTACATAGTAATGTACTACTACTGTTAGTGGAAGGAACGCGAAGGTAGGTAGGTAAAATAAGTACTGTGTATTGTGTACCGCACCTACCTCGTGTGTGCTCTGTGTGTGTGTGTGTGTGTTTGTATGGTACGGGTGGGGAGGCAAGAGGGTCCACCTTGGATACGTACCGGGCAGCCCGGGCCCAATAACGACGCGGGCACGGGCACGGCCAGCCACAAGGGTTTTTGCTCGTGCAAACAGACCCACTTGCCTGTTTGATGTTTTGCAGCAGCAAGGACAGCGAGGCAGGTGGTAGAAAGGTACGTATCGATTGTCTGTCTACCTTGGATGGTACCGTACCTACCGTAGGTAGGTTGTGGTAGAACTCGGAGACAATACTGCTGGGTAGAGGTATTCCTCTCTGCAACTACCTACCCAGATAGGCGGCACTACTACGGATACCTTGGGTAGGATGTACGATGTCCTTGCCTCGATGCGGAGAGACGGGAAGGCAGAAAAAAAGTTAAGCCACGATTCCACGCCCGAGACGGCGGGAGTCCCAGCAGACGCACTTAGTCGATCTCCCATTCCCCCTAGCGTTTGAGAGTGAGGGAAGAAAGCAAAGGGGAGGGGGGAGGGGGAATAAAGGAGGGGTGTGAAGAAAAAGAGGCAGGCAGAGAGGCAACGATCGTGGTCCTCGTCTCTTCTCGCCTTGTTGACAAATAGGTAGACCGACCGACTACCAAGAAAGAAGCAAAAAATCCATGGCACCGGGGTAATAAGACTGCTGGCTGCATGCATACTCCAGTACGTAGTACGACCGTAGGTATGCACCACGTGCATGTATGCTCATGTACGGGTGTCCCGTCCCGGGACGGGGCTGAGATGGCTGCCGTCGTTTCTTGTTCGGCGAACAGTGTGTTTCTGGGCATGATGAATCACGGGTCCAAGACAAGACATGTGTGGGCGGCGGCATCGACGTTGCGGCGGATTGAGTTTGGCTGACAACGGGAAGTTTCTTAATCAAACGCGGGCTCGGGTGTTCCTCTTGGTCGACCCGGTTTGGGATGGGACGGGGGGGAGGGAGGAGGGGGAGGGGGGGACTGGCCCCCTGCTGGCTAGCTGGCTGGCCTTCGACATGCATGTCTGCAGTCAAATGGCAGAGAAGGCAAGGCCTTTACTCGATACGACCCCGGCGCCCAGCGATCGTAATCCTTTTTTCCGGTGTGTACCCTTCCTTTGTCTAATGAGTTTTGGGTCTTGGCACCGAGACGACGGCATGTACGGGATACGGTTGCTCGGTTGTTGACGACGACAAGACACTTGTCTGTCGTTGCCGCCTTTGATCTTTCTTTGACGCGATGCGCCCGTGACTCGCTACGTTACGCCACCTACCTCCCTACCTGTCTAGGTAGATACTTATATATCTTTTGCTGTATCGGGGCTGAAGTACTCCGTGCCGTAGGTATGTATGTACGTATGCGTGTATGCATTTTGGCAGTTTCTCACACACACACACACACACACACACAAACACTCTCTCTCTCTGCATGTGTCTTTATCGCGGACGACGACCGTCTCATCATGCTCAGATCGTGTCACCAAGGGCTGAGGCGGGTACCTACCTACTCATGGTGTCTAAATTGATACCTTGGTACCTACCTAGTCAGTCCAAACTACTAAGTACAAGCAAGCCGTCGTCCGATTCTCCTCCCATCCAGCAGGGACGAGCGGGTGCGTTTCTCGCTGATTTGTACATATATTATTCATTAATACAGACGCAAACGGCAAACAGGTGCAGGGTGCATGCAAGAGCAAGTGCAGGGGCCGGAGCAGGAGCCGGAGCAGGAGCAGGAGCAGAGGCAATTTTATTTGAATTCATTCCTTCCATCCTCGAGGTATCCTCCTATTCTTCGTGCCTCCCTCCCCCTCCTCCCCGCTTGAGTTCTTTTGTGGACCGGCTCCATTCCAACCTGGCCGGACCCACTAAACCGCGTGCCCCTCAGCTTCAGCCGACCAATAGAGGCGTGTACCAGCATCAGCCTAGCCCAGCTGCATTCTCCCCGCCAGCCACTCACAGCTCGGCTCAGACACACAAACAGGACACAGACCAGGCAGGTGGTGTGCTTTCCCCTTCCTGCTGCTGCTGTATGTGCTTCAGGGGCTCTTTTGCTTTTTTGTGCTTGTCTGGGCAAGTCGAATCTCCAAGGAAGTCCAAGGAAGGAGGGAAGAGTAGGGGGGGGAGGAGGAGGAGGGAAGGAGGTTAGTTGAGGTAGTAGGAAGGGGGTAGTCTGGGCACACTCAATTGATTGCTCAATGCGTGTGTGCATATGCATATGGCTGGCAAGCTCCTCTCGATTGCGATGCTGCTGCTGCTTCTTCATCTCGGAGGAAGAAAAAAAAAAACAAGAAAAGGTGCCGTTTCGTGTTGTCTTTTTTGGTTGACGCTTGGCACTGCTGTTTTTTTTTTTTCTCCCCCTTCTCCTTTACGGATACTACCCTACCCGCCAATTCTCTTTCGCTCTCTGGCCCTCTCCTCCAGCTAGAGACCCCTTCTCCATCAAGCACAGATATTCCAGCCGTTGTGACCCATTGACATCTAACTTATCTCCTTATGGTACCCACCTAACCGAACCTTGGGCACAGAACAGATGCACGTGTATCGCCCGTGACACAGCAGACACACATCCACACCACACCCACACACATGGTAACGACAACGACATCTTGTCCATCGGCCAAGCAGCACCTGAAGACAAGGCCTTTCTTGGTTTTGCTTTACATATTGTTTTTTTCTGTTTTTTGGCATCATCATTCTATACTCGACACGAAACCCCACCCTCCACTACTGCTGCTGCTGCTGCTGCTTGCTTCTTCTACTTCTTCTTCTTCTTCTTCTTCTTCGCATTTCGTCCAGCTGCGTGCACTTCATTGTTGATACCCCCTTCTCATTCCCCTTCTCAAATTCCAGCCCTGGTCTCCCTCTCATCTCTCACTCACTCTCTCACTCACTCTCTCACTCTCACACTCTCTCCCTCTCTCTCCTCCACTCACTTTCCTGCGCGACTCCACGTCCTCATTCTCGTGCGCCGAATTTCCCTCCGACAAACATAATACGGATACCCAATTTCCTCACTTCGTTTCCCTTTTCGCTCCATCTCTTCGAGGGTTAGGACCACGGAACCGGCGCGTGCTACATTGACGATCCGCCGACTCTGTTTCCTTCAGCCCATCCAAGTCGAACCCCCGTCCTCCGCGCTGGTCGATCTGCCATCCCCCCCCCTCTCGCTTCCTCCTTTCTCGCGTTTCTCGCCCCCACGCCTAAATTCCTTCCGATACCTGAGCCAAAACCACGCAAAACTTGGCCCGTGTCTGTCAGACCCTGATGAAGCGATAGCCGACCGTCCCCACGAGGCCACCTCAACACTACCGCCCAGTCAGCCCAGTCAGGGTCCCACAGGTTCGCGATACACCACCATCTTGCCGCATGCTGCTGCCCCGTCCTTCATTCAAACTAGACCTTTGAAAGCTAAGGTGCATCTCCTCCAGGTCCAAGAGGTCAACGGGTTCGACAGCTCATCCTGCCGCCCTTCCTCCTCTTCTTTCTCCCTCGTTTACAAAACCGACCACGTCTCTCGACAAGCTGTTGACCATCCAGACCCTTCAATGCCCTGGCAGCCCCTTCCCCGAATCGCCTTCGCCGTCGCGACATACCCCTTTGCCGCCTCGGGCCCGGCCGACCTTCCCCTCGAGCTCGGCGATGAGTTGTACATAATCGAGGAGACCCCCGACGGCAACTGGCTGCGTGGCTATCTGGTCGCCCCGCCCAGTCTGCTGGCCGGACTGACTTCCGTCAAGGGCCAGACCCTCGAGGCCCGTGTCTTTAGCGGCATCTTTCCCCGGAGCTGCGTCGAGGTGCGCGAGGTGCTGGGCGAGGCCGACGATACCGACGACGCCGACGACGCTGCTAGTGACGATGCTACCGCCGACACTCATTTCGGAAGCGACTCAGCCAAGAGCGGTTTGACCCCGACTGCTGTCGACAGACCAAAGGCGATACAACGCCACAAGTCGTTTGGGAACGCAAAAGGTCCCAGAGGCAACAGGACAGGAACAAAGGGCCGTACGCCCCTCCAGGAGCTTCCCAATGGCACCCACGGCCGCCTCTCCATCCCCGTCAAGCGTGACCCCGACGCACCTCGCCCTGCCGCCCCCGTGCCGATGCTCAAAATTGGCGACGAAACCCCGACATCCGCCGCCGAACCCCTCATCGACGAGATTGCCAGCTGCCTCCGCGAATGGCACTCGACGAACCTGCACGGCCTGCTCCTATCCAGGCAATACTCGCGCCTCGAGAAGCTCTCTCAACTCATCCACACGCTAAACCTGAGCCGTCAACAGTTCCTCCACAACGTCCTCACGAGGCATGAATACCAAAAGCTGCGCGAAAAGACGGTCTGGGATCTGGTGCGCGTCAACAAGCTATGTGGCGGAGAGGTCGTCGTCCGTGACCCTGCAGACCGTGGACGCGTACTGACGGGCGATGACTCGGTGGTCGACATCACAAAACTGCAGTCTGTCATGAGCGTTCTCGACGAACCTCCCCAGCCCACCGTCGAACCCACAGCTCTCCACCACCTGCTTTTCGACGTCAAGGGTTTCGCCGGCGCATCGTCCGAAGAGACCTCGCTGACCGCCTACCTGGTGGCCAAGCCCGTCGGAGGCAAGGTGGCCACGCTGACGGAATGCTTCGTCATCGAGATACCCCCTGGCGGGACCATAGGCAGCCTGGCAAAATCGGGCCAAACGCGAACCGTATTCGCCGACCTCTCTTCGCAGGACATCGGCGATGGCGCGTCGGCCGACACGGAGCTGTACCTCGTCGTCAAGGTGCGGTCCAGTGAGCAAATCATTGCCAGCCGGAAGCCCGACTCTCGTTCCGGCGCAAAGTCTCAGGGGACTGGATATTCCAAGGATCCTGCCAAGCCCACGTCCGCCGGTAACGGCAAACCTTCTAGAAGAAGTCTCATGTGGGGATCCAAGAGCGGTCGTTCTGCCTTCTCCAGAGGGAACGCCACGCCAAAGCTTGACTCTCTGACCGAGTATCCCGAAGGCCGTCCGTCAACACAAGACGATGGCCAAGGGAGTGCCCCACCTCCCAGTACCGCCGGCTCGAGGCCTCGAGGCTCGTTTGATGCCGGTGCCGGCTTTCTGATGGCGGAACGGACTGTCGGTGTCGGTGTTCTCAAGCTCAACTCTATAATGAAACAGGACGAGGACGTTGAACAGGTCGTGAGCATCTGGTCAGCCTCGCTGACGCCACCGGCCGAGAAACAGAGTCTCAACGACGAGTGGGATGGCCTCATCCGAGACCTGATGGACAGCAAGAGTGGCCATTATGAGAAGTCGCGTCGCACCGAGCGGGTACAAGTCCACCTCAGGTCGTTCAACCACCAGGATGTGGACGAGCTGGTCAAGACAACGCCGACATTGCTTGCTGGTATCCGAAAGACGAACAAGATGGGATTCTCGGGCGCACCTACCAAGGCTAGATCGGATATCTACGTCACCCTCGACTCCGCTGCCCTCTCGAAACACAACCTCTTGTCCAGGTATGCAGGGAGCCCGACCGCGCTCGCCAGCAGTGTACAAGGAAATGATTTGCAGGTCACGCTCGAGGTGCGGAGAAGTGACGGGGAAAAGATCCCCAACTGCATCTTTTCTTCGTCCAACACGGAAGGCATCACTACCTGGAAGTCTGTGGCAGTCGAGAGAGGGGAGCATTGGAGCCAGACGGTCCGACTCGCCATCTCGCCAGAGGATGTCTTCGCTTCGCACCTCGTCATGTTCCTGTCTGACATGCCCAACCCCCCATTCGCGGTTGCCCACATGCCGTTGTGGAACCAGGAGGCCTTTGTCCGCGATGGCACGCATGCCCTGTTGCTGTACAAGGCTGATGAGTTCACCTCCACCGCCCAAGCCGGGCCATCCGGCAGAGGGGGTTACCTCTCCCTGCAGTGGAGTGCTAGAGGAAACGAAGAGCATTCTGCCGACGTGACCGGCCCCCAGGCCATCCTGCGAGTCGATACCTACCTGTGTAGCACCCGGTTTTCCCAGGACCGCGTCGTTCTGGGCTTGCTCAAGTGGAAAGAGGCGGCCAAGGACGACATCCCGACGCTGCTGAAACACCTCATTTTCGTGCCAGAGATTGAGGTCGTCAAGCTTCTCAGCGACGTACTCGACGCACTTTTTGGTGTGCTGGTGGAGTACTCGGGCAACGACGAACTCGAGGACCTCGTGTTCACGGCCCTGGTTAGGGTCCTGGGCATCGTGCACGACAGGCGGTTCAACCTCGGCCCGCTCGTCGACCACTACGCGGAGAACCGCTTCAACTACCCGTTCGCCACGGCTTGCCTCGTCAGGTCATTCACGCGGCTGCTCGAAAAGCCGACGGAACCCACGACGTCGCGCAAGCTCCGGTCCACGTTCAAGGTTGTGCGACACATCCTCAAGTTCATCACACACGCTCGCGACCAGCAGCAGGCCAAGGAAGCCGGAATAGGCATCACCAATTCGCACTCGGCCCCTGGCTTCACCCGGGAGCTGAGGAACATCTTCAAGGCCCTGGACGCCATGATGCGCAGCCACGCCCCCGTCCTTGTCGGAAGCCAGACACTGGCCGTCCAGCATTTCCATACGTGGCTGCCCGAGCTGACGGGTCTCTTATCGACCGAGGAGATTCTCCACATCGCCATCGACTTCCTCGACTCTTGCGCCGATGTCAAGGGCAAGCTGGTGCTGTACAAGCTCGTGCTCATCATCAACTACTCCAAGCTCGACATCTTCTCGCATCCCGATCAGAAATCTGCCCTCACCGCCAACACGGTCCGATGGATTGCCCCTCACTGGGGTCACACCGAAGCCGTCACCGACTCGTGGAAGGAACAGGTCCGTCTCTGCTGCTCCGTCCTCGCCGGCCAGATCGACAACCTCGGTCCCGAGATCCCCGATTACCTCCCCAAGATCGTCGACTCGTACATGTCCATCGTGGCCGTTCCGACCAAACCTCGCAACCGTCTCTCGCTTCTCTTCCCGACGTCATACCCCTTCCCATCCAAGCCCATCACCGAAGAGTGCACCTTTGATGAGGCATTGGTCGAGCTTTCCGCAATCCTTTCAGCCGTTTCGAACTCGCCAAGCGGCATGCAACTAGAGTTGATCGAGGGCGACTTGACTTTGTTGCTAGAGAACACCCTCCGCGTGCATATGAGCATTTTGATGGGCGAGGCTTTCCCGCCCGACTGGCTGAGCGTACACATCTACCACCACAAGTCCACCATGAAAACACTACAGTACTTATCCAGCATCCTGCTCGAGTCGTACTTGCCCCATCCCGACGATGCCGAGAACTTCAACACCGAACTCTGGAAGATGTTCTTCACAACCATGCTCAAGCTTGTTGGTAGCCCATCTCTGGCTCTGGAAACCTTCCCGGAACAGAAGCGTAGAGCTGTGTGGAAAATCGCCGGCGATGTCAGAGAGCATGGCGCCGAGCTCCTCAGACGGACCTGGGAGGCCATTGGCTGGGAGACGAGCGCCGATGAGCGGGATCGTTACAACCTGTCCAAGATGGGCGGATACCAGGTTCAATACGTCCCCGTCCTCGTTGGCCCCATTGTCGAGCTTTGTCTCAGCGTGCACCAAGGCCTGCGACGGATGGCCGTGGAGGTGCTGCAGACCATGATCGTCAGCGAATGGACCCTTAGCGAGGACCTGTCCGTCATCCAGACCGAGGTGATTGACAGTCTCGACCAATACTTCAAGTCGAAGCCCTTGACCGAGAGCATCTTGCAAAAACTCTTTATCGGCGAGGTCTTGGAGCGTTTCGCGCCACTGGCGACCGGCCCCGACGAGGCACTGCACGCTGCGATTTGCGAGCTGATGGGCACCGTCAACGAGTTCCTCGACCTTCTCGTGGCTGTTCACAGCAGCGACAACTCGAGCGAGGCGTCGCACCTGATTAACCGACTGCGGCTGATGGAGTTCCTCCGGGATATGCAGAAGGAAGATATATTTATCAGATATGTCCACCAGCTGGCCGCCCTCCAAGGCGAAGCAAGGAACCATTGCGAAGCTGGCCTGGCGTTGCGGCTGCACGCCGACCTCTACGACTGGGATCCCACGAAGCAGGTTCCCGCCCTGAGTGAACCTGAATTCCCGGTGCAGACATCCTTCGAGCGCAAGGAGCGCATCTATTTCGACATGATCAAGCATTTCGAGGATGGCGAGGCCTGGAGCAGCGCCTTGGCTGCCTACCGAGAGCTGCGTACCCAGTACGAGAGCAACGTCTTTGATTTCGCCAAGCTTGCCCGGACCGAACGAGCCATTGCCACCGTTTACGAGACCATCTCCAGGAGCGACAGGTTGATACCCAAGTACTTCAAGGTCGTCTACAAGGGGCTCGGGTTCCCCTCTAGCCTTCGCGATAAAGAATTCGTTTACGAGGGATCCCCGACAGAACGCGCCTCGGCCTTCACGGACCGCATGCAGGAGCTATACCCGTCTGCTCAGATTGTGACGGGCGGCGATGTGGACGATGTGGAGGGGCAGTTCCTCGTTGTTTCCGCCATCACCCCCCATCGCGATCTAACGCACCACGTCTTCCAGCGCGCCCGCGTCCCGCAGGTCATCCGCGACTATCTGCTCTCCGCCAACCCCCAGAGCTTCTCCGTATCGTCCAAGCGCAACACGTCTGGGCCCGTAAAAGAGCACCACGCGGAGAAGATGGTGTTCACCACAGCCGACCCATTCCCGACGATCCTCCGACGCAGCGAGATCGTCTACACGGAGGAAATCAAGCTCGGTGCTCATGAGACAGGCCTGGAACGCATCGTCAGGAAGACGCAGGAGATGACGGTCATTGAGAAGCGAGTTGCCGAGGGCGACGAAGAGAACGCGCAGTTGCTCGTGGATGCTGTGAGCGTTTCGGTCAACCCCGATTCTGACAATAGCGTTGCGTGCTACCGTCAGCTCCTGCCAGCCGCTTCGAGCGACGACGACGACGACGACGACGACGGCGAAGACGAGGAACAAGAGGCACTCCTTGACCCGCAAGATAATGCCATCAAGATGGCGCTTGTCGACCATGCAATCATGATCAAGCGATGCCTGGCAACGTTTGCAAAAAGTTCGAACGAGGTCCTCAGCCGAAGGCATGAGGAACTACGGCAATGTAAGTGTCTCCCCTCCCCCTCCCTATCCGCTGATTCTGTAAGTAGTCCTTTCTGACCTATGCCAGACTTTGAAAGCACCTTCGCACCCGAAATCGCTCTCTTTGCGCCCCAACAGCCCACTCGCGACTTTACCAACTTACAGCCCTGGCGACGATCATCGCCGTCGACAGAACAGGGATCCCCCCAACCGCAGAGCACCACCGATGCCACGGACAACGTTGTGGTCGCCGAACAAGTGTCGACGGTTCAGCCCATTGCCATCCGCCAGGGTCGCGGTACACGCCTGAGCTTCCTGGGAGGTCGTAAGAAGCAATCCCCGGTGCAACAACAAACCAACAGTAACTCCTCGGCCAGCGGCGACGCGGATGATACTTTAAGCCAGCACAGCCGAAGCCGCAGCAGGGCCCAAGACACATCCAGCCGGCTAAGTTTCTTCCGGGCCCCATCTACAGACGGGGGGCGTATCAATGGTAGCAACGATGCTGCTAGCGAATGGGTGACGGATTCGGGCGGCCGGCAAAGCTCAGACACGGGCTTCAATCTGACGGAAAAGGAGCGCGAGTATAGGGACGAACGTCTAGCCGATGACCCCATCGTCATCAAACGAAGCAGTGTGAGGAAGAGACTCAGCATGCTGAAACTGGGCAAGAAGTCACATAAGCAGGGTGGCCTCATGGGAAGCGTGCACGAGGAATAGGATTTCACGGCAGCGGCAGAGAAGCTTGGCTACATGAATAAGGTGACGGGCGAGTGGCAATATCCAGTGACGTGATGACGACTGGTAAAGGGGGAGCAACCTGGTGCTCAACTTGAGAAGCGAGGATTGGCCTACATACGTTGTCCATTTTGATGGCCGCTCGCGGAATCGGGCTGAGAAAAGCCCAGGATATTCCCTGGCTTCTTCTTCTACTACTTTTTATTTTTCTGTCTTTTTTTTCCTTTTTTTTTTTTTTTTTTTTTTTGTGATTTGCACAAGCGATGGTAGGCTGGGAGGCGACGGTGTTCTGGATATGTATTTGTAGGATCCCCCCTCATCTGCACGACTCCTCGGCGCAGCAGATGCAGCTCATTTTCAATTCAGGTTCTCTTCGTGAATAATACATTTGTTTCCCACCATGCGTGTGTGGAAGCCTGATAGATGACGTGCCAGTCGGATTGGTTATGTTTGGCGACAGTGCTGTTTGATGTGTGCCCTGCGTCACCGTCAACCTTCAACCCCCCCCCCCCCCGTCACTTTATGCGGTTGAGTAGTAAGAGGCGAGGACTAGGGGTTCGGCGTAATCGAAGAAGGACGCACGATTGGGCCGGCTGGCACGGTTCTCGCGGGATCCGGTCGGTGTATGGCAACGAGGGGACCCGGTGTTTGAGAAGGCTTGAGCTGAGATATAGTTGGTGGATATTGTTATATAGGCCACGGTCCATTACAGCCAGTGGCAGAGTTTGTGACGAAGCTGAAAAGAAAGGGAGCGTCCCGTCATCGATTGAGCGTATCAAGGGGGGTTATAGACGGATGTCAACGAGATAGTACGTGGTATTAAGATTCCCTAGCTACAAGTGAAACCGCCGGTGACGCCGAAGAAAATGCATGAGTTTCCGCTCGATCCAAAGGAAGCAAATGCCGAAAAAAAGGCCTCGCCGGGGGACAAGAAAAAGGAAAACGAAGAAATAGGGAAAATAAAAATGAAAATGTAAAACCAGACCAACTCCCCCCTCCCCCCTTTTCCACGCCCTCCCGTGATAAAAACCGTTCTATAGTCGACCACAAAAGGCCCCGTCATCCACGCGTAAACAGTACCGTAATCGTCGTGAACTTTATACGAAGTGGCAATGTGCCAACGCATCGCACGCCTCCTCCTCTCTTTCCTTTGAAACCCATCGAATCCCCCGTCGGAAAAAAAAAAAAGAAAAGAAAAGAAGAAGCTCCTTTTTCTTTCTTTCTCATTTCCGGATCGCGGACCAGACCCCGAGGAAGCCAGCAAAGGGCCACGCCACGGCGACCTTGTCCCTGAGGGACTTCCTCTCCCGCTCCCTGACCACGTCGACCGTGACCTTGTCGTAGACGGTCGGCAGGCTGGTGGCGCCGTAGCGCTCGCGCAGCCTCGTGTACCAGTCCCTGTCGTAGATGTTCCAGAACTCCTTCTCGGTGTAGTATGCGTGGGAGTAGAGGACCTTGCGGCCGCCGAGCTCGGCCAGGCGGGCCTCGAGGTCGCGGTTCTGGCGGACGAAGCGGTCGATCTTGGTGGACGGCGCGGGGCCCCAGACGCCGACGTTGAGCATGGGCTGGGGGCTGGCGCCGCCGGGCTCCGTCGTGCAGGGGTGGAAGGTCGGGGCGGCGGCGGCTCGCAGCGGGCAGAGCCAGAGCGGCCAGACGTCGAGCTCGTCGGCGACGTAGTCGATGAAGTTCCCGACCGTGGTGTAGGGCAGGGCGAGGTCGTGCACGAGGTACCGGAAGGTCATGCGGCCGCCGCAGCCGAGGCCGGCCCTGTAGAGGGTGCGCGTGTCCATGAGCCCGTTGACGGCGCGGCGGGTGAGGCGGTTGAAGGGGACGAGGCCGAAGTACTTGAAGGCCAGCTCGCCCATCCAGAAGGCGCCGCGGTCGTGGCGGAAGAGGTAGTCGCGCAGCGGCACGTAGTCCGGGGTCGGGGTGCCGTTGCGGATGCGCTTGCGGGCGTGCAGGTAGAACCAGGGGTCCTTGGCGCGGCCGAAGGTCTGCGGGCGGCCCTTGTCGGGCAGGTCGTCCGTCAGGTGGCCGGTGACGACGGCGGCGCTGGTGCGGGAGAAGACAAAGGCCTCGACGTAGTCGTTGTGGGCGAGGCCCGTCTCGCGGCGGACGGCGGCGACGGCCTCGGGCACGGTCGAGTACGAGTGGTAGCTGACCTTGACGTAGCGGCGGGCCGGGACGAGGCGGACCTCGAGCCTCGTGACGATGCCGAGGGTGCCGAGGGCGCCGGCGGCGCCGCGGAAGAGGTCCGGGTTGACGTCGTCCGAGGCCTCGACGACGTCGCCGTTGGCGAGGACGAGCTCGACGGCGCGGACCGTCTCGTCGAAGTAGCCGTGGCGGAAGGAGCTGCTCTCGCCGGCGGAGCCGGCGAAGCCGCCGCCGACGGTGATGCCGGGGAACTCCATGACGACGGGGGGCACGAGGCCGCGGGCCGAGGCGGCGTCGACGAGCTCGTCCATGGGCACGCCGGGCTCGACGACGGCGACGGCGGCGGCGGCGTCGACGCGGAGCACGCGGCGGAGGGCGCTGATGTCGACGACGCGCTGGCCGTGGGGCGGCCGGGTGCTGCTGGTGGAGCCGTGGAAGATGCGGAAGGGCTCCCCGCGCGAGTGCAGGTCCCTGACGACCGAGGCGATGCGCCTGACCGCCTCGCTGTGCTCGTCGTCCATTCTGACGAGGCTCTCTCTCTCTCTCTCTCTGTGTGTGTCTCCCTTGCGCATGCGCAGGTCTGGACAGGGCCGTTCTGCTGGAGAGGATCTCACTCTGGACAGAAGGGCCTGGGATTGGACGGGAGGAGGATGGGGGGGGGTAAGGGAGGGGGGGTTAGGGTCTGTAGCGCGAGATCTGGGGAAATCGATCGGGTTGATCGAGGCTCGCTCTCGGGAAGTCAAAGTGGTTGATGGACGGACGGGTAAGGAAAGCAGCGGGATGCAACGTTGGGCTGGAACATGTAACGGGGATTGTCTGAAGTTCTCCGGCGACGCTCCAACCGGAGTCAGTCAAACCGGAGCTTTTCCCCCACCCTCTTCTTTCCGTTGGTACTGCCATCATTGGGGGAGAGGGGAGAGAGAGAGAGAGAGGGGGGGGACTCTGGGGACGCGGTTACGAGGACGATGACTAAGGGAAAGAGGGTTTCTTTGAAGGTTTTTTTTGGCTGTATCAATGCCGGAGACCCGGGATTGCTTTGATGTCAACCCTAACCCTGCATGGGCAATATGTTTGATCTCTTATTGTAGTAGGGCTGTGTCCGTTGCGTGTGGTCGGACTTGTGTTGCAGTAGAAACTGTCTGAGTCGTGGAACTCGGTGACACTGAGACTTCTTCACCGGAACACGCCCGTCGGTGAAGGGAAACGGAGGGATTGATCACTGAGGACAAAAGAGCCAAAAGGTTCTGAGTCGTGATGGTGTACATTGACACCGAATAGCCTCCGGACCAAGTCCGGAGGCACTTTGCTGGATGGTGCAGTGTAACCTGACCTCCATTCCATATTCAACTCTTACTTTTGGCTTGTCTATTTTAAACTCGGTGCGACAGCGCGTAGGGCAACGTTCACATGTGACTGGCCATGCAAGGCGAAGTTATGGGACACGATCGTCTTTATTTCAAAACCCCGCCTGTTCCTGGCCAGTGAATCTCTGTAACAAGTGACGAGCAAAAGGCTGCTAGCAGGGTTGGTTCATTGGCTCTCAGCGTCCGTCTTTTCGGCGGCCCCTTCACTTTGGATCTTCTTCATTCCTACGCCTACGACGCCAATGATGCTGACAGCCGCCAGGGCAGCTGCGACAAGGTAGGTCCTCGTGATAGAGTGGTTGTAGATCTGCAAAAGGGCCCCAAACTGCTCGGGCGGCACCAGGTCCTTCAGCTGCGTGGCCCCCGAGTCCCTGATAACCCTGGGGTCAACCCCCGGCAGCCTGGAAGCGATGCCCGACGTCAGCGAGCTCGCAAAGACAGCCTGAGCGATGGTGATGGCGGTCGTAGGACCCAGACACTGGAAGAACAGGACGACCGCCACGCCGATGGCGACGTCGGCCTCCTTGAGACTGCTCTGCACCGCGACGGCGGCCTGCTGCGTCGATACGCCGATCCCCAGGCCCGCTACAACCTGGAACGGGATCCACCGGTCCGCGCCCGAGGTAACTTGGAGGGTTGAGAGCAGGCCAGAGCCCACGGACAGGAGGACCGTTCCGGCCAGCATGAAGGGCTGGTAGTACCCGGTCTTGGTGACTCCCCAGCCGCTGAGGAAAATGGTGAAGATGAACGCAAGACACAGCGCCAGGTATCTTACACCGGACTGCTCGGGCGTTACACCCTGGATGGCTTGGAACCAGAGAGGCACCTATGTAGGGGGACGTGAGAATGAGGCAGAGAGGGGCAGCGAGTATAATATAAAACCTACATAGTAGACCAGTGTGAAGAAGGCGCTGTCCAGGCAGAATCCGAAGAGGGCCCCGAACATCACCACACGCATCTTGGCCAGGCGCGGAGGCACCAGGGCATCCTCCCCCATCCACCACTGCTCGACGACGAACCCGGCGACGAGGACCCCGGCGACGACAAAGCACGCGACCGTTCTCTTGTCGTCCCACGCAAACAGCGCGCCGCCGAACTGCAGCGCGAGAAGAAGAGAGGTGATGCCCGGCAGCAGGAGAGCCATGCCGAGATAGTCCAGACCCCGGATCTTCTGCAGCCAGGGCCGCCGCTGCTCCTCCGTCGGCGGGGGCGACCGGATCAGGAACAACGTCGCCACCGCTGGCGGTCCAGCTATCGGGAGGTTGATGTAAAAGCACCTATTGGCCCCCCCCCTCCCGTGTTAGTAAGGGCGGCGGCACCCGGGGTGTGTGTGAGGGAGGCGCATGTGGGATGTCGAAACTCACCATCGCCACGTGAGGTAGCTGTTCGCGATGACGCCGCCGACGACGGGGCCAAGGACGGCGGCCACGCCGTACACCATGCCGATCGCGCCCACGTAGGTCGGCAGCTTCTTGGCCGGCAGCGCCGCCGAGATGAGCACGAGACAGCCGCTCTGGAGCCCGGAGGCGCCGAGGCCCGCGACGGCGCGGCCCGCGATGAAGGCCGCCGAGCTCGGGCTCGTCGCGCAGACGAGGGATCCGATCTCGAACACGGCGAGGGAGACGACGAAGACGGCCTTGATGTCGAACTGGTTGTAGAGCCGGCCGAATACGAGCTGGAAGGCGCAGAGCGTCATTTGATAGGCGGAGCCGTACCACTTGGAAGAGTCTTTTGGTTAGCTTCGTTTGCGATTGTGAGATGACCTACAAAGAGCCTCCCCCTCCTTGGTCAAAACACTTACACCGACGTCTGCCAGAGAGCCAAAGTCGTCCGTTATCCGCGGGATGGCGGTCGCGATGATGCCCTCGTCCAAAAAGGTGCAGAGCACGCCGAGGGCGACCGCCAGCCAGATGACGAAGACCTTCCACCCGGGAAGGTCGTCGGCGGCCGTTGCGGTTGGCCGCGTCGTGCTCTGGAGGGCATGGTGCTGGTCGTTGTCGGTCTTCTCGCTTGCGTGACTCTTGCCCCCGTTGCGAGTATCAAGGGAGCCCGACTCGTCCGTAGTCATGGTCGAGTTCTTGGTGGTTTGAGCTTGGTGTCTCCCGCGATATCAGTATCTCTCAACCGTGGAAAACGAAAGAGCAGCACGACGCCCCAATAACTATGCCACGTTGTTTCCCTTTTCTTCGTCTCCTCCTCCTCCTCCTCCTCCTCCTCCTCCTCCTTCTTCTTCTTCTTCCAAAACCGCATTCTTTGCCTCCGCCCTTGCAGTTAGCCCCGAAGGGTGTGGCCACCATTACCGGAAGAAGGCCGATGGAGTTCGCCCCGCCAACGCCGCCGGCTGACCGCCCTCAGGATTCGAGGATTCGAGCCTAGCATGGATCCAACCACCCCGTCACAGTGGTTCCCAAACCGCATCAGGAAGGCCGAAGAGACGCAACAGGCTCCCGCGAAGCTGCGGCCGGACCCCGGGAAGCACTGGGGCCTACGATAATACCTGGCGAACGTGATGAGCCCCGTTGCTGACCACCCACACCCCCCTCCCGTGGGGTCGAAGGATCGGGGCATTCAATACCTGGTTAGCGTGGTTTCAAGCTTTCTGTGCGTTTTTCCCAAGCTTTCTATCGGGCGGCTTGGCTGCCGGCGATCGCTGGTTCCAGGAGCCGGGAAAGCCGATGAGTAGGAGGGGCCCGGCAGCCTACATGAACCCATGCAAGGCACAAGATGCAACTGCGTTCAACAGCGCCCGCGCTACAAAAGGGCCGAGTGACAGGGTCATATGCAGCCGGTGACAAGTTGACCTGGACAGCTAGTGGCTGGGAACGTTTGATGCCACCGCCGTTTTCAAAGGGGATATCTACTTACTCGTATCTTGACATATGTGGACATATTTTTCAGGGCCACACCGACAAGGTTGAGCGGAAAAGAGCCCATCAGAATGATTGTTCCTTTCCCCCACGGGTGCCTATTCGAACCCAGCTCCAGACGTTCCCACTCTTGGGAGACATCTGCGGTAGCTCGATGCCGCGGCTTGCCGCACCCCACAGAATCAGATTCCAGATATTGAAGCCGCGGCCGGTCCATAGAATCCTTCTTACACTAGCCGGCTGTAGGATTCTGTCACGAACGGAGTCATCCCCTCTGAGACCCTCAAATCAAGGTCACAAGACGCCCGGTGAAGGGACTGACGGCGAGGGGCACGCCATCGAAGCTTGCCCTTCTAGGCAGGTAGCACAGCTTTCCGGCAGACTGGGCCGACCCAGAGCGCAAGAATGAGTGATTATTTTCGAAGAGGCACTTATGGATTGGGAGGCTGAGTGAGCTATACGGACATGTGTGATGTGAACGGTGGCATGGGTTCCATTACAGCCGGATGCGAATCACGTCACATTGAGAGTCTGCCTCGTAAGAGTGAGACAAGATCGTCATGTTGCTCCGATAAAACTTGAGGTTCAGACTTGTGTGTCATTCTGATGACGGTCTACGGAGGAGTCCATGCATGCACTTATACTATTACTGTCGTCCTTGCACTCCCGCCTTGGCGCTGCGTCTTGCGAGTGGTACCTTATTACCAAGAACCGACCTCGTATCTGACCACTGCAGCGACTGTACAAAAGATGTTATCGACAGACGGGAGATGGAAGCTCACCCCGAGGCTTCACTCTGTCAAGTTTGTGTTTGACACGCCGACCCCGTCGGATGTGCAAACTCCAGACGAGATCGTCTTTGAGAACCCGTTCCCTGCCGATGTTGCGGGTGCTCCCAAGCGCTTCGTCGTCAAGGCTCCCGCCGGACAAAGTCCTAAGCAAGAGTATGGCGTTGCACAGGCAGCTCAAAACAACGGCGAAGAATCGTCCGGAGGTGTGTCGCAGCTGCTCAGCGAGCCGTTTGTCACCAAAAGTGCACCCGCCGATGCGAAGGCGACTACAACCCAACGATCCCGTGTCCGAGGCCCCGTCTGCGAGCTAGACGGAGATATCAAGCCTGCGGTATGCGCTGCTTGGGCTCTGATTCTATCGTCTCGGACGGCCAGCGAAGATGTTCGCTTCAAGATTTGCGGCACGGGTCGCTCATGTCCACTATCCCCGGTCAACCTTTCCATCGATCGCAATCAGCAGGTTGCTAACTTTCTCAAATGCGTTGCAAACACACCGGCCGTGTCTGGTGTTACCAACACTGAGTCGAGTATGATCGCTCCCGCAACAGACGCTGTTTTCCCCCAAACCATCGTGGCCTTCCCACCGACTGTACTAGGAGTCCAAGAATTATCGGACGCCACTGACTGGGCCATTCGACTCGAGTGTTCCATCGATAACCAAGAATTGGAGCTCTTTGCCACTTTTGATCAACAGCAGTTCTCTCGCCTGGAAGTGCGGCTCCTGCTAAACGACCTGGAGCATGTTCTTTGGCAGTTGAACCGCCTCAAGACACAGCAAATGACTTTAGGCGACATCCATACGCTAAGTCCTGCGAGCCAGCGTCATCTTGTACAGTTAAACAGGCCGTGAGTGCTCTTCATGTAATCATGCTGATTTTTTGAGGACTAAATGAAACAGGCTCCCGAAACAAGAAGACGTTCTGGTCCACGATGTGATAGCCCAGCAGGCCGGATCGCGGAAACAGGCTCATGCAGTCTGCGCTTGGGATGGCACCCTGTCGTACACTCAGCTACAGAACCACGCCGACAAACTTGCAAATCACCTTTCGAGCATTGGCGTGGGGCCCGAGGTCTTGGTCCCCGTGATCTTCGAAAAGTCAGTCTGGAGCGTTGTGGCCATACTGGGAGTGATAAGGGCAGGGGGCGCTGTCGTGGCCCTTGATCCGTCACTCCCTACGGCCCGAATCCGCATGATTGTTCAAGACCTAAACGCATCCATCGTATTATCATCAGTCGGTAGCCAAGGCAAGATCCCCGAGCATATACCTCAGGAAAACAGGTTCATCATCAGCGAACGACTCTTTCCAACACTTTCTACCAAAGCCGCATCCTGGCCGGCTCGGCTGGTTACGTCCAACAATGCACTTTACGTAGTTTACACAAGCGGCTCGACGGGGAAGCCAAAGGGTGTGGTGGTCACTCATACTTCCTTTTGCTCCAGTTCAAGGGGATTCTCCCAAGCTATTCACCTCGACTCGCCAAAGGCTCGCGTGCTGCAGTACTCCTCTTTCTCGTTCGACATTTCCATGCTCGAGATCCTCTCCACCCTGATGGCCGGTGCGTGTATCTGCATTCCATCGGAAGAAGAGAGAATGAACAACTTGGCCGGATGCATCACAGGCATGCATGTCAACTGGGCCATGTTGACGCCGTCAGTGGCGAGCTTGATGAGCCCAGAGGAAGTCCCCGGCCTAGAAGTGCTCTGCTCTGTTGGAGAATCACTCCCGCAGGATGTTGCAGACACGTGGGCCGACCACGTCAAAACCATCAATGCATATGGTCCTGCGGAATGCTCAGCCGTCACTGTCGTCAGCAAACCCAGAACCAAGGGCGTCAAGAGCATTTCCATCGGAAGACCCGCGAACTGCGCTGTATGGATCGTCACCGAGAACGGAAAAGTTGCCCCCTTCAACAGCATTGGCGAGATTGTTGTCGAGGGGCCCCCTCTGGCCCGCGGCTACCTTGAAGACGAAGAGCAGACTAACGCCGTCTTTCTCGGCGACCCGAGCTTTCTCCGCGGCATCGTGGCGGATCCGATGCGATGTTACCGAACGGGCGATCTCGGGCGGATGAACGTGGACGGTTCGATTGACTTTCTGGGAAGAAGAGACAGCCAAGTGAAGATCAATGGCCAGCGCGTTGAGCTTGGCGAGATCGAGCACCAGCTGAAACAATCTCTCCAGGTGGCCCACCCATTCCAGTCTTCCGAGTTTACTTGGGATGTTGTAGTCGAGCTCCTGCGGCCGATTGGGGCGAGGAATGGTGTCCTCACAGCTTTCCTGGCTCCCAGGCAGATGGCCAGAAGTTCCGCGCACTACAGGGAGCAGACTGTTGCCAGAAAAACAGACCCGGCTTGGAGAGATACTCATGGCAGATTCAAAGAAGCTTCTAGGGAGCTTTCTGGGGTTCTTCCAGCCTACATGATCCCCAGCGCAGTCATCCCATGCTACGCATTGCCCCTTTCGCCCTCCGGGAAAGTTGACAGGAAAGCACTCCGTCGCCTGGGGAATGCGATGACCATGAAGCAGTTACTGCAGATACCGGAACAGCACAAAGACGACTTCTCCAATGCTAGTACAGACACGTCTGGACTGCAATCAACCGACCTTACAGACTGCGAAGGAGAATCGTCAGTCGGTCAGCACACAGTCTCATCCGACGCACAGCCCTCGGCCCTCAGCTGCACACCCGTCGAACTTACTTTGCGCAAGGCTTGGGCCAAGGTCCTCGGAGCTTCCGAAGACACCATCACGGTCGACGACGACTTCTTCAGACTTGGCGGGGACTCGATCGGGGCCATCAAAGTCGTTGCTGCATGCCGCCAACTGGGGCTTCAGATCAATGTCGCCAACATCTTCAAGAACTCTGTGCTAAAGAAGATGGCCTTGGTCTGCAAAAGTGCTGAAGACAGCTACGTCAAGCCAATAGTTCGATTCGCTCCATTCCAACTCCTACGCCAGGACGCAGTACCTGAGCTTCGCGAAGAAGCGTCGTTCCAATGCGGTGTCAAGCCGGAGGATATCGAAGACTTGTTTCCCTGCACTCATATGCAAGAGGGCCTGATGGCAGTCAATCTCACACGACCAGGCAGCTACACCGGCCGGTGGATCCATCCGCTGCCCCGAGGAATAGACCTGGCCCGGTTCCAGAGCGCTTGGGAGGACACCCATGCGACATCGCCAATTCTGAGGACTCGGTTTGCTACGACTTCAGCTGCGGGTTCCCTTCAAGCGGTGATCAAAGAGAAGATTCAATGGCTCTTCCACGATGATCTTGAGGCCTACCTGAATAAGGATGACTCCGACCCCATGTTTCCCGGAGACTCACTCAACCGGTTTGCGCTCATATCGTCGACAAATGGAGCTTGGACGTTCGTGTGGACCATCCATCACATGCTGTACGATGGCTGGTCACTCGCAATGCTTTGCAGAAAGGTCAACGACTCATATCATGACCGCAACGTCAAACCGGCAACTGACTACCGACACTTTGTGCTGTACACAAACCAGCTCTCACCTAACACCTATTCAGATTATTGGAAGGAAGAGCTCCTTGATTCTCCTGCGTCATGCTTCCCCGCCGTACCAAAGCTGGGCCATCGATCCTTTGCTAGAGCCGTTGTTAGGGATGAGCTTGCTCTCGATCTCGATCCCTCTGCTGGCATCACCATGTCGACCCTTGTACGCGCAGCATGGGCTGTGATGGTCAGTCATTTTTCCACATCGGACGACGTCATCTTCGGAGCAACTGTTTCCGGAAGACAGGCGCCTCTTGACAATATCGAGAGCATTGAGGGACCAACAATTGCGAGCGTTCCTGTTAGAGTTCGGCTTGATAAGGAGATGGCTGTTCTCAGTTTCCTCCACCGGATCCAAGACCAGGCGACATCAATGATACCCTTCGAACAGGCTGGAATCCAGCGCATCAAAACCCTGAACGAGGATACAAAGCGGGGCTGCGAGTTTCACAATCTTCTTGTGGTGCAAGCTGGCGGAGCCTGGGACGAGTCGGGGTTGGGTCCTCTGGGGAAGCCGGTATACCGTGAAGAGTATACGACTTTCCCAGTCACATGCGAGGTCTGGCTTCATCCAGGGCGAGCCGAGTTTGCAACTCACGTCGACGAGGAGGTGACAAGCCGGATCTTTGTGGCACAGGCAATTGAGACTGTCAAGGTCATCATGTCCCAGCTCGCTTGGGCTGCATCGAGGCCAAATTCTGGCCTCAAAGTAGCTGGCCTGGTTTTTGATCAGTTTACGGGCCCTGAGGAAACATACTCCCATGACAACGCAGTTGCAACAGTTGCATCTACACTGCATGGAACCATCTCCGAGAAGTGCCAACTACAACCCGAACGAGACGCCATCGTTTCAACAAGCGATTGCATCTCTTACGCAGCTCTTGAATGCATGTCCTCCGCCCTTGCCACGCATCTAACAAAAAGCGGCGTATCTCCAGGAGAAATGGTCCCATTGTGCTTCGAGAAGTCAGTATGGACAGTCATTGCGATGCTTGGAGTTCTGAAAGCGGGAGCTGCCTTCGTTCCGTTGGACCCGAGCCAGCCCATCTCCCGCCTAAGAGAGGTTGCTGCGCAAGTCAAAGCGAAGATTGTCCTCATGTCAAAGTTCCAGTCAAAAGCGACAGATCTCGGTATTGATACACGCATTATCGTAGATCGAGACTCACTTGAGGCATTGACCAGATCGTTGAGCTTCAAGACCCTCGCTCCTCGTTGCGAAACTAACCACCCGGCATATGTTATCTTCACATCCGGGTCTACTGGAACCCCAAAAGGCATCGTGGTCTCACACTCCGCTTTTGCTTCTAGCGCAGCTTCACACGGTTCGGCCTTCGGAATGTCTTGCAACAACCGCGTACTGCAGTTTTCCGCATACAGTTTTGACGCTAGCTTGTTCGAGATTCTTACCACGCTTATCCACGGCGGGACAATCTTTGTACCTACAGAAAAGGAGCGCCTGGAAGCCATCGGAGAATTTGTTGAGAGACACAGTATCAACTTCGCCCTCTTGACGCCGTCGGTCGCCCGTATCATCGATCCTACAGAAGTCCCTTCGATACAGACCCTAGTTCTGGGGGGAGAAGAGCCAGATCAACTGGTAGTGAAGAAATGGCTGGATGCTGGAACCAGGCTCTTCAACGCGTACGGGCCGAGCGAGTGTTCCGTTATCGCTGCCTGCTACTCCTGTTCTCACGAAATGGATCCCCGAACAATTGGTATCTCTGTCGGATGTTCATCATTGATAGTGGATCCAGACGACGAATCAAGCCTGGCTCCTGAAGGGGAAGTTGGCGAGTTACTCATCGGAGGCCCAATTTTGGCAGATGGGTATCTGAACGATCCAGAAAGAACACAGTCAGCATTCGTCAACATTCCCTCGTATTCAACAGGCACTCGGGCGGAAGTTGACAGACGCTTCTACAAGACAGGAGATCTTGTCAAGAGAACCGGGGACGGCAACATAGTCTACGTTGGTCGAAAAGACATGCAAGTCAAGATTAACGGCCAAAGGATTGAACTCGGTGACATCGAGTCTAACTTGGCTGGTTGCCTCAATGTCAACCGTGCTGTTGTTCTTTTCCCGTCGCAAGGGCCATTTTCGAAACAACTTGTGGCCGTTTTGGAGCTTCAGATGGGCCATGACGCAGCAGTCTCTGGGCTCTCGCACCTAAGTGCCTATTTCAACAAGAAGTTAGACAGCGTTCGTCGAGAGCTAGCTGCGAAAGTACCTAGTATCATGCTGCCGACTCATTGGGTTGACGCCAGTACCCTCTGTGGCGATGGATTTCCGCTGTTAGCATCGGGCAAGCTGGACAGGAAACAGATTGTAACCTGCTTAGAAGCACAGTCGAAAGGGAGACAAGCCATAACTGACATCCCAGCCAGAGCGGTTGGCGGGTCTATAGCCATATTTCCAGGAGAGATGCCCGCTTACGATTTGGCGGAGAAGATTGCGAGTCTGGTACCTTCCAAGTCATCTTCTAGGCCAAGTCTGTCTGTGGGTGTTGATGATACCTTCCTTCATACGGCTGGTCTTGGCTCACTGAACATGATGTCGCTGATGCACTTCATTCGCATGAGATATCGAACCAAGGTCAGCATGCAACTCTTGATGGATGAAACAACGAGCATCCGAACATTGGCAGCATTGATCGTCGGCTCCAGCGCAAGTCAAGGCAGCATGACAAGAAGTCCCTCCCCAAAGATTGGTGGAAGGGTAGATATTCTAGCCCAAGTCAACCGGTATGATGAGAAATTGCTTCATTTATCGCCAAAACATCATGGACTTGCTTCCCAGTACCCCACCAAGACCTGGAGGGACAACAACATCAAAGTCTTCCTTACTGGGGCCAGCGGGTACTTGGGCACGCAAATCTTGCGTCAGCTTCTTGAGAGTCGAAATATCAGTCGCGTGACAACTCTCGTGCGCAGTGCGAATCCCGATGGGGCTAAGAGTCGGGTGATTGAGGCAGCTCGGAAGGCCCAGTGGTGGACCGAGTTCCACGAAGACAAACTTGAAGCTTGGGTTGGCGACTTATCGCAGCCACAGCTCGGTCTAGAGCAAGATCATTGGAGTCTCCTGAGCGATGGTCAGTCCTTTGACGTCATCATCCACAACGGTGCTGTTGTTCATTGGAACAAGAGCTACTCAGCCCTCGAGGCTGTCAACGTTGGCTCGACTGCGCAATTACTTAGCCTCGCAGTCCAACACCCATCATTGAGGTTCGCTTATGTCTCAGGAGGCCGACAGTGGAAGCGGAGCCCGGAAGCGGACGAGGACGTTGCTCGCGAACTTGCAGACTCGATTGGCTATAGCCAGACAAAGTTCGTTGCAGAGGTGCTGGTCAGGAGGGCTGCCGAGCGATGTCTCTCCACTGCAAGGAATATCGCAGTGTTTAGGCCTGGGCTCATCATTGGGACACCCACAGAGGGGGTAGCTAACTTGGACGACTACATTTGGCGACTAACATCGGCTAGCATCAACGTTGGCGCTTACAACGACAGCGATGAGGATGCCTGGTTGCACGTTTCAGATGCAGCAACTACCGCCGCGGCCGCCATTCAGACTGCCCTCAACCCAGAGCTACAGGCACACGCAGTCAAGAGCCAAGAGGACGGAATGACTTGGGGCGCATTTTGGAGGCTGATACAATCTGCGGGGTATGATATTCACCCAAGGCCTGCATCAGAATGGCTTTCGGCAGTCAGGAGGGATCTTTTTGCGCGGCAGGAGGCGCATCCTTTATGGCCCCTGGCGCACATGCTTGAAGATGGCTCATTAGAATGGGCGTTCCGCGTCAATCATCCAGAAGACTGCCCTGTGCAACTGAAAGTTGCTATAAGAAGGAACGTCGAGTTTCTTGTGCAGGCTGGGTTTCTTCCTAGAATTGATGTCTGAAACGGGGATTAGACAAGTTATGGGGCTATGGTAGTATAAAATATGGAATTCACATCAAAAGCTCCTCCCTAGAGGCTCCCCCGGAAAGGCTGCTCAAAGGGTAAAATTCAGGAGAAGATGGGAAAGCAGAGTGAGCAAAGCCATGATCATCGGGCGTGCACTATTTAAAGACCTCGCTTACGATTATCATAGCATACAAAAACAGTTGTCTCTGAGCCTCTAGTCACCTATTATCTTTGCACCTTTCTTGTTGACAACTAACCCCTAGTTGATTGGCCAACCATTGACACCGTAATCTCAGGTGACCATGTTACTTTACACCCCCCAGAGGAGGTAAATCCATATAAATGATCGAGTTGCGGTTTATATTGTATGTGTAAGATATCTCTGACGCTAAAGGCGGCCACATCTCTGTAACACCTAATATTAGGCACTATTCCCCCTTAAACGCGTTTTTTTCTCTTTTAGACTTGACATTATTGGAGATGCAGGGTTCGTGTTTGAAACTGGCTCCTAAGCAATTTAGGTGTAACATTCAATGCATCTGATGCTAGCAATTGTAGCTAGTGTCGTCATGGAGGGAGTGATTACGTAGGGTATGTTGTATTCAGAATACACTAGGCTCTAATAGCCACTTATTGGCTTCATAATCTAGTACTGTTTATACCTCGGCCAGTTGCTTGGTAAAGATACTTGCAATTGGCCTAGCACCTAGATTGTCCTTGCCTTTTATACAAACAGATTACAACAGCGTATCCAAGCCCATCTTCTGGGACATGACAACCACGTCGTCTCCGATGTCTCGCTTGGGAAGCCGAAACATCCCTTCGAAGTCCCTCCTTTTCAGGGGTTGGTGGAGGAAATTGGGTCTCTATTAATATGCCGCGCGACGGCCACGATCTCGTCGCGAATAGCGTCCCTGTCGGTTTTCTGGACGGACTCGACCATGGCCTGGGAGTCGAATTCGGCGAACTAGCCCCTGAGGGTTGACGTGGTCTTATTCTAGACAATTCCAGTAGGTTGTTCGAGAGGCGGCCAATGATGCATTGGCCATGTCGTCCGGCTGGGCCAGGCGCCGGCTGTAGTAGACGCACCCTATGGGGGCCACCGCTGAGACTATGTGGTGGAAACCCGTGGTATTTTAGTTGAGCCAAACATTATGCTGGCTACGACTATTTAATAAAGAAAATTCCAGCAGCATGTTCCAACTCAAGTATGCTTGGCTGGCCTCGCGTCCAGTGGCGATATCAGGTCTTGGAGGTGCATGCCCTACTCTCAGGTCCTTGATGCAGAAGTCTCGGTTGCCCGCCATCTCTCTGACTTCGCAACGCTTCAGTCGTAGCAAGCCGTAAATTCTAATGGACATCTAATGGGGATGGCAAACCCACAGAGCATCGTCAGTGACATTGACGGCCTTGCTGTCAACCTGGTTCCCGTTGGCGTCCACGGGACAGATGCGGCGCAGACCACATTTAATGTCGCAGGCACCCTCATTGTCGCCCTTGCACAGCGCGACCTCATAGCGGCTGCCGTGACGGTCGAATCCCTTTTTGCAACGGTCGACAGTGACTTGATACTGAGCCTTGGGGCCCCAGCCGTTTAAGGGAGTAAACCCCCAATTGTCTGTGCTTTGGAGATTGGTGTTGGCGCGACAGTTTTGATGAGCTGCAACGTGTGTGTATCCGTGATCGCGCATGTACTGCTCCGTGTACTTGTCGATGATGAAGCTGTAAGACGATTTGTTCTCGTCCGCATTAATGGCAACGGGACGACACTCGGGGACTGCGCGCGTGTAATACTCTTCACAACCGTAGGCTTTGTTAACACCCAGGTAATCGTTGTCCGTCGGCGAGGTCCATGGATCGATGTCCTTGTCTGTGATCGATTCCATGGAATACCCGTAGCCCTTCCTGGTGTTCTCTCCTTTGTGGTAAAGCATGATTGAGTTATAGTCGAAGGGCACCGATATATCAGCGGAATCATGGATGGCATATTGATCTTGCCAGTCGCTCCAGATAGCTTCCATATACACACGGATAAACTGATCACGATCGGGTCGCTGTTGCTCGTGGGTGAGCCCAATTACGTGGCCCAGCTATTTTGTTCAGTCAGTCTTATTAATCAACTAGTTCGAGGCGTGCAGCTCTTACCTCGTGCGTAGGTATGCCAGCTTCCATGCAGCCTTTGTCCTGGCCAAAACTTCCGATTCTTTCCCCCACGCTGGGATAATCAAGGTTAACTATGGTTTCCCCTGAGCTGGGAGCGCCCAGGTTATGTGCGAAGCAGCCGGTATCTCGCTGAGATAGTTCGGTTAGCAATGGACCAAGAATTTCAAACAGAATGAACTTCATCGTACTTTGTTAAAATACACCCAGGCTCCTTGATTTTGTTTCGGGACGAAGCGGATGCAGGTGCGCTGTTCCCACACTCTCATGGCATCGCGGATAGAATTCGACAAGTCATGAGGAAGTGTTTCCAATATGTAGGGGATTTCTCCCTTGTCCCATAGTATCGTAGCGTCCATTGAACCACGTTTCTCCAAAGGAATGGCTTCGATCTCGGAACGGTTGAAGGTATTGGCGGGAAACACAGCGGCGACGACCGGCTGTGATAGGGCGACGGCCACGGCCGCAGCAGCCTTGAGAGTAATGGAAGACATGTCGATGGTTGGTGACTTATTATGAAATAAAGAACGGATGCTTGGTTCTCGCTGAAAGAATGCTGGAGAACACAGGCGGACAGTAAACAAAAAGCGAGTGTAGTGCCAAGTGGGCAAACCAATTAATTGCTGCAGTTGCAAAGTTGAGGATGCCTAGATTGAAAAACTAGACATTTCCCCTTGGCCTTAAGTGTAGGTTTGTCTTTGGGCTGATTTACAGAACTCGACCGGGGCTCCTCGCTGTCGCCGGCACGCTGCACGTCGATGTGGATCCCGCAGATTGCCGTTGCATAGTCTTGACTGCCAAGCCGGTGCTGGGTTGCATGCAATGTATGTAGATTATCACTGCCCATTGGCAGCTATATGAGCCAATTACTATTTTTGCAACGGATGGAGTAAATCCATCACCATTGGAAGCATTCTATAGTAGTAGCCACGGCCTGTTATTCTCGGGATAATGCCGGTAGTACTGAAGGCCACCTTGCAGCACAAGCTTCTGTCATGACATGAGATAGGTTTCCCGCTTCTTCACTATCCTCGTCTCCACCCACCATCCATCATCGGGAAACAATTTAAACAATGCTACACAGAATCATGGAAGAACTTTGAACCGAATCAGCATCATGTACTATGTATGCTTACGGCTTGGCATACCTGACTTAAATAAGCGACTAGTGACTCGAGGGTTGCTCAGCCACAAGAGCTGCAAACCCAGTTTGACATGGGGTCAGTGTAATGCTAGCGCTGTGCATACAGTCGCAGCCTCCTCAATCTTCCTGAGTCCCCTGCCTATACGTGGAGCTTTTCTTTCGCCACTGGTATTCAACAACTCTTACACTATCGCTGGGTGCTTGACAATGCAGTGACTATACCGAGCAAAATGACGGATTCAATCACCATTAAAGCGCATTGCCTGTGCAAAGCGTACACTTTTTCGGCTTCGGTGGCCAAGTCTGCTCTTCCACTCAAGGCTGTGTGCTGTCACTGCACATCTTGCCGTCGCCTCACTGGGTCACTCTATTCTGCATGCGCACAATGGCCCAATCCCTCTGAAGACCTTTCTGGCCTCAAGAAATAAATACTCGTACAGCAAACACACCGACGTCTTCTCCTGTGAAACTTGTTCCTCCAAGCTTTTCTGCCGCGTGTCCACTCTAGGATCGGGTGCCTACGTCGTGACTGGTGCTCTGGAAAACGCACCCGGTCTCGTCAGGTACAGCGCTCACCTGTTCGTTGGTGACACTGTTGACGGCGGAGCTTCAGTTTGGCTCCCAAGATTCGAGAACGGCGAGCCCGTCACGCGATGGAAGCAAGCGCGTTGTAGCCAAGAGCTTCCGCTGGACTGGCCGGCGTCCAGGGCTATCCCAGTTTCGCAAGCTTCCCCAGCTGTGACGCCCTTCCACTGTCATTGCAAGGGTGTGAGACTGGCGCTCCGCAGCGCTGTGGACCTGGAAGCGAATGCGGCGATTGATTCTACTTCTATATGTATCAACCCACAGACGTTGAAGTTCAAAGCTAGTCTTGACTCGTGCGACTCGTGCCGCCTCTCATACGGTGCGGACGTGTCCGCCTGGACTTACATAGTATGCTCCCCTAACCCACATCGGTTTTGCCTATCTCCTTAACCCCTAAAACCTGGATAATTATCCAGCCAGGGGGTAAGGGCCACTCACAGCGTCCCCTCAGTGCATTTTAGCTGATTTTGGCTGTGGCGCACACCAATGAGATATGTTAACGCAAACTGACTATCCCTGCCGTTCGTGGTATCTGACAAAGCACACGCCTCAGTGGATTGAATATTGTTAACTGGCTAATAGGAACTCGGGCTTTGGGTATAAGAGGCTTAGCATCTATCCCTTTGCTTGCTGATAGTATATTATTATTAAAGTTGTTAAATAACTGCAGGGTAGCTATTGTGGGTAGTAGAGAAAATTCGGTGCTGATTGAATTGGACCAAAACAAAAGGTCAATTTGATTGTTGCTAATGATGATGCAGAAGGGAAAACACCCCCTCAGTGCTGACTGTCAGGTCCTGATTTTATGACCCATTGGTACGTACCCGTACCTTCCAAGTAGGTATTATAGGTAGTAGGTATTATGGGTTAGCTGGTAGATAAGCTAGTCGGTTGTGGCAGCAATAGTAGTTAATGTGGCTGCAATTAAGGGTAAAGTACTAATTCTATTTTTTCAGCATAAAATAAGCGTAAAAATAGTATCGGTACTTAGAGTAGGGTATATGGTCATTTATGGCTCATGTATTTGTGGGCCTGGATAGTTATCCAGGTCTTAGGGGTTAAGGAGATGGCGACGAGCCGGCTTCCGAGCTTTCCGAATTCCCAAAAACAATCGCAGCCCTCAAACAAGCAGTTTCTTCAACTGGAAAGAAAGACCCCCGCCTTATGACACTAGCGGTGTACAACAGCTCTACAGACGTAGAGCGGTACTCCTGCTCCACGTGCTTTGCCGATGTGTTCTATGCTGTTCATGACCGCGAAGACATGATCGACATCGCGATCGGCTTGTTGGATCATCCCGACGGTGCTCGCGCCGAAGGACTACTGGCTTGGTCTTATGGCAAGGTCGGATGGGAAGCTGATGTGGCTGGAGGATGGCGAGACGAGCTTGTTGGTTCAGTGAAGACCCTTTCGAAAGAGTGGGCTGTCTTGATCGATGAAAACAGCACCTGACACGCACGTTTACAAGTCTAGCTGGTTGGAAGTTGTCAAGAATGCTAATCCTGCTTTCAAAGCTGCTGGCGCCTGGCTCTGTTGATGTGAATTTGTGTCTGCAATCACAGATGTGTGCTATCTGTTCACTTGCGCTTAGAGTTAATTTCTAAGAGTCACTCTTTCTCAATTGCTAAGGTTACGCTCCTATCACTCGATACGGTAGCAAACAAGGTAATGCTTCCACATATGTGTGAGCCCCTGCTATGAGTACCAAACTTATTGACAGCTACAATGTACTTTGGGGCGACGAGTAGTTCGGCAAAGTTGAAAAGGTGATAAGGGATATTCTGAACCGCAATAGGCTTTATGCATGTAGCATCTCATGTCAATTACCGTCGGCTTTGAGGCTACTGTAGATGATTGACTCCTAAACTGACGCGGTGAAGTCTTAATCATCACAAGTCAGCTAACCCAGTTTCCCTCCAACCCCACATTGTGATCATGTAACCCCACCCCAATCACCTCCAACCCCCACATTTATAACTATCACCACTCTTACAGCTGTTATACAAACACCTTCATTTATCACGTTGTCACGATGCACTTATTCGATCACGGAAATTCATAGGAAACCCCTGAGATATGCCCTTTTCTATATGGGGAAAATCCTGGCTAATTTTTACACCGGCATAGGACAGAATAAGAGGCTTAAGTAGGTATGCAAAGAATATGTATTGTATTAGCCCGGAGTAGCTAGCAGAAAAGTATGTGAAGAAGAACGCATATGTGTTTGGCTATGAATTGTACTGCTGTGACCCATTGTGTAGGCGGGATACTGCCACCCGGCATGAACGTACGGTTGGTATCTGTCACAATATATAAGCTACTATTACTGCCCACGTAACTAACGGTATCGTTTTGTTACGTGACAGTTATGAGCCCAGCTCCTACCTGCTAGTATGCCACAATGGTATATGTGTCAATTTTAAGTGCAGTAACTAGCTATAGATCTTAAGCACTGTGGGTTCAATTCCCATTAGGGTGCCCTGGTCAAAAACCCTACCAAAGTCTATATGGATCTTCACCACCTATGATTGCCGAGATGTACCCAACTAGGTTTTCAAAAGTGTGTTCAGATCTGACTTTCTATGTCAAATCTGGGGGGTGTGTCACGATATATAAGATACTATTACTGCCCACGTAACTAACGGTATCGTTTTGTTACGTGACAGTATCTTTCCTAGTTCTTCGCTTGACGTTAGTAGTTGCTACTCCACTTATCAAGCCGATTCTCGTACCAATCTGCCTCCATTGTGCAGCACAGGATGTAGCCAATATCATTGTTGTAGGATTTGCTCGTTTAACGATGGACGAGATTTTTGTTTTAGCCGATTTAATGACAGCCGTGGCAGGGTCCGGTCACGGAGGTCCATTTGCTAGGAGCCGGACGACGGGGGCGGCCAACGAGGAGGTGACCCTGGTCAGCCGGATCGTTTGGCATTGGCAGTGCCATGGCCGTGAAGAAAGCGGTGGCTTAGAGAAGGATAATAGAGAACTCCGTCTTAGATAAAATGATTTAATAAGCGAGTTGGAGAACAGAGAATAAGAGTAAGGTAATACAGTAAGATGTTTAGATAAATGCTTCCTCTGCTTATGTCTTTTTCTTTGTCTCTTGAGACTGTGAGGATGCCAATATTTATATATGTCTACAAGTCGCTAATGCTTGCCTCTCAATACCTAAGCGACTCCTTAAGCGACGGAACATACCATTCAGCAAGGCAGCCATGGCTGACCGCCCTCCACCTAGAAAATCAGGATCTAGCCAGATTTAAGCTATGTATTATGACATTACCCCAAGTTTGAGGGTCGTGGATGCTAGCATCATGCCTCCTGTGCCATCGGCACATACGCAGGCTACAGTCCATGCCATTGCCGAGAAGGTAAATCTCCACATGCGTCCTTCTCTATCGAAACGACACATATTTGTTTGCTGAGTTCTGGTACGAAACTCAGGCAGCGGATAACATACTGGGGAAACAGTGATATGACCGAGACTACCAGTGTTTCTCACTGGATTCTGGAAAACATCACCGAAGGCTATGTACATTATCGATATGCAAGTAATGTTCTAGATTCACATTGTGCCATCATACAACGCCAACGCCGACGCCTGGCCGTCCAGCTAGAAGGCCGACACAACTTTGGCCCTTAAGTATCTACTGTTGCGCATCCTGGTCAGATCTCACGCCGTAAATACAAGGAATACTCATCAGAGCCGGTTTTTATCTACGGATGCTGTCCTAAGTCCAAATGAGAACGACCGAGGCATTTTGCATCGCATCTTGGATAACAGTTACATCGACGTACTATGCTCTGCAGCCCGCGCCTACTGGGAATCTGGGATTCCATCGACGATGTATCGCATGCAACCCACTTAAGTTCGGCGGGGCGAGCGAAAGGCTCGCTGCAGGTATCAAATCGATAATACCAATGTGTAGGCCTTCATTGTGAAGTACCTCATATGCCACATGCAGATTGCGCCCGTTAGAGGCAAGTCATCCTGACAGCGACATCAATCCCAGCACAGCCTTCCTCGAATCGTTTGCCAACCGCTTCCAGCAATGACGCCAGCACGGCGGCGCACAGGCATGCGGACCGGGCCGCGGGCACAGTCAGTGGACTAAGGTTGGCCGGAATTTGAAGGGCAAGTAATAAAGTTTTTTCCCCTCCAATAGCTAGTCAAAGGCGATAGACGCCAAAGCATGTAGATAATTATGGTAGCATGTAAGGCAGACTGTGCCCGAGTCAAGATGCTACCAGTGTTCCTCACTAAGTTCTGCAACACATAACCGAAGCCTGTGTATGTTACGGATCTGTAAATATTATAGTGCAGCTTTACGCCTACGGTTCGCTCTGTAGGCCACTGTTGGTTATGCATTATCCGGCACCGTCACACGGGCCAGCACCCATCCGTCTAAACCCCAAGTTGACCAATTGTTGCTCATGTTGATTCAAATGGGTAGACAGTTGGTAGGGGGGTATTGCAGCTTCGGGGGGGGTGTCCGGCCAGTGGGGCAGAAGTTCAGGGGGGGGTAAAGCCCTAAGCACCGTGTGGATTAAAAAAAACTAACTAAAGGATACTTAGCATATACTAAGCATATACTAAGTATATACTAATAAATATAGTGTCTACCTTCTATAAATATAGAGGACTTAGTAAGAAGACTTAGGTCTAAGTCCTCTATAGTTATAGAAGGTAAGTACTATATTTTAAAGTATATACTCAGCATATGCTTAGCATATCCTATTAAATATAGTAACTAGCCTCTATAACTATAGTAGACTTAGACCTAAGTCTTCTAACTAAGTCCTCTATATTTATAGAAGGTAGACACTATATCCATTGGTATATACTTAGCATATGCTCAGCATATGCTTAAGCTCTCGCACTTCTCACACTCTAAGCTAAGCCTAAATAAGCCTGATAACCCTAACCCTAGCTACTTTACCCCCCCCGAACTTTTCGGCCCCACAACGGATACCCCCCCCCCGAAGCTGGAATACCCCCCTACCAACTGTTCTCCCGATTCAAATGCGAGTCTTTTCGACTCTTAGCATGGATTTTAGGGTTCAAGTATCAGTCAAGTCAAGGCTGGAGCAAGACAGCCGGCTCCACAGGCTGCATGTCAGCATGGCGCTGCATGTATTGGTTTCTCGGACTAATGAGATCCTTTTGTGGAACTTAACAGCAAGGGACTTTCTTTGGCTGCTCGCTAATGCGCTCATCCAACCACACTTCCCCAATGCTTTGAGTCAGCCGCCATTATACATAAGTGCTGACACTGACACCGAAACCCCTGTACTCTGTACTGTACGGCAATGTACGTAGTAATGGGGCTGCGTCGGATGTGTCTCAGCGCAGTCACTACCGGGACAAGTTGAACATCTGATTAGAGACCGATGGAATGGAACCACAACTTTTGCAGCGCTATTACACACTAGGGAGCATAAGACCTAAACCCGGATCAAGCCTTGTCAGATCCAGTGAGTTGCAACCTACTGAATCGTGCGTTGCAAAGACACAGAGGTCACACGTGACTCATAAGCGATCTCGGTTTTACGGCAGCCTAGAAGTGTGTGATCATTTCTGTGCAACCCGCCCGGCGTCAAGGAGTCAAGTGGCCTCCACATACCTTCGCTCTCTTAACACAGCTCGTAGCCGTATTTCCAGACTCTTTGCAAGCCTCTACCCAGCGATGCAGGAGCACGCACCAGACACACGCGTTGCAACCCCCATCGAGAGCCCTGAGTGCTAGGGTTCACAAAGGCGTCCGCCAGCTGCGTCGTCGTCTTTAGACAATGTCTTCAAACAACACAAGCGACAGCGGCGGCAGCGACGATGGCGATAACAGAACGGAGTTGATTGTGGCGGCCGTCGCTCTAGTTATCTCTATTCTTGCCTTCATCATAGCCATGCTCCAAGCTCTTCAGCAGTATTATTCGTCAGCTAAGGGCTACTCTTCATGTACCCCCAAGGTCATGGGTGATTGGGCCCAATTCACCCACCGCCGGTTCCGGTGGTACGAGTTTCGCTTTGAAGTAGAATTCGAAGTTCCCATCATCTTCGTCGCGCCTCCAACGAACACCAGCGGGCCCCTCGGATTGCACAAGGATAAAGAGATCACCTACATGACTGGAACCTCTGAGAGTTACAAGAAGACGTTCACCTGGAACCAACAGCAATACGATAAGATCGACAGGAGTCTACGGTCTGGAAACAGCCGCCAGGCCATCCACACAGCAGACAACGAGCTTGCTCATTGGCTGGGTCTACTGATGGCCATCCAGCGTATGGAGAAGGAGTCGCGAATCTGGCAGGACAACGAATATTTCGGCCACAATAACCCCCAGTGGGAGGATCAGACCCCATGCCACCCGCACGCACCGGCCGCGGCTTTTACTCACACGCTCACTGTGGGCATGCAACGAAAGAAGAAATCATGGGACAGCATGCCAGAAAACATGAAGAAACCCTATGCCACCACTACCATTTCCCATCTGGTCGAGATTGCGGGCATGCTCGGGGTCCACTGGAAAGAGTTCAACAGAAACGAGGACCGCTACCGTGCGCAGGGCAACGGCTTCAGCATCACCGGCTATGATGTTGACGATCTTGGCATCGTCTTCACGTTCGAGAAGACCGGACCGACTTGGTTTCATGAGAACCGCATCGTGCCCCATAATAACGTCAAGGAACTTTTCTTTGGATACTGTCCCACCATCTTTCGTCAGGTGGACAGTAGCAATCACAAGTACGCCGATGAACCCAAGGACATCGGAACACTCCAGCTTGGAAGTATGTCTGCAATTGCGGAGACGCTGGTGGTGATTGGCTGCAATACGAACGCCGTTCAGTATTTCCGGAAGCCACTGGCAGATACACGTCACGTACACTTATTTCCAAGTAAGTAAATGTTCGGAATTTCTAGTAGGAGGGCCTCTGACATTAACGTTTATACAGTTGCATTCGAGCTGCTGGGCATGGTTGGAGTAGTGCTCCAGATCCCTGGTACTGCTTTTCGTATGCTTCCAAACCCGACTATCTGGCACTGGGACCGAAAATCGTTCTCGCTGCGCACCTTGCTCGGTGACTATGTGCACGCTTTGAGCGAGGCATCGGCCAATGATCCCCGTCTCAGCCACACGGAGAACGCTCGTATCGCTACAATCATGAAGGAGGCAGGCAAGATTGAGGACAAATTCCTAGAGTTGGAGTCTCGAGATGGTCCAGAGGCAATCTTGAGGCCCACCAGCAACACGGAAGAAAAGATCTACTCCAACGATCTCGTCATGGTTCTGCATTCAGCGATATCGCGGTGCGATGAATTCCTCATAAACCCTAGTCGGATCAGCCTCGTTCAAAACGTTTTGCGCGTTCACTTGCAAGAGGTCCTTCGGATTCTCAATGACACGGAGGGTGAGTACAAGGCTGCAGACAAGGGCCGCGAAAATAAGGATCACCTCCAAGAGTCAGTCTTCCCCGGGGTGTCTTCTGTTGGTAGGACGAAGGAGGAAAGTGAGGAGGTACAGAAGGAGATATCCCTGCTGCAGAAACTCGACTTGGCCTCGTCTAGTGAGAGGCACGGCGTGCTTGCTGAGATTTATTTGTTCTCGGTTCGCAAGCGTGTCATCGAGGTCGTCTGCAGGCAGCTGCTCATTGTTAAATCCCGACGAGAGCGAGCCAGGTCATTCATTTCCACTGCGTCTGGGGAACCGCAGAATCACGACCAGGGGCAACAGGTCAACGACATATGGTGCATGCTCGTGTTTAGAATGATGTGCTGGCTACTGTTGCACGACTTCCACGGCAAGGACATCCAGGTTGAGAAGAGCGAGGTTTTTGGCAGTCGATTACCTGTGTATCTCTCATAAGAGGAGGCCAACGATGAGGGGTCTGTGGAGCATGAGCATAATGACCAACTAATGAATCACGAATACTTTTTTTGAGTGTATTAGGACGTGTATCCTTCACTCAAACACATCTGGGCCGAATCCGTGTGTTGGTAAAGAGTTTTATTGTCGGAACGCGCTTTGCATCATGGTATTTCTGCCAACAACTGGAATGACTATCGACATGGCTTCGTAAAAAAAATCCCACGCACTCATCCGCCAACAGTCCTTGGTCGCAGTCCTTTCGCTAAATCAGTGGGTACCGTTGGCGCCGTCCACGCCGTTCGCTCCGTGTTCACGCTTCTTCAACTCCTCACGGACTCCGGGCAAGACGTAGCGGCCATAGTCGATAGCGTCGTTGAGGTTGTCATAGCCGCGAATGGAAATGAGCTCGGCGCCGAGGTCAATGTAGTCGAGAATGGAGTCGTTGATGGTCTTGGGAGACCCGACCAGAGCCGTGGAAGCTCCCCGGGCGTTGGTTGCGGTGACAGTGGGGTACCACAGAGCACGATCTTGGACCTCGCCCTTCTTCGCGATATCAAGGAGACGCTGAGAGCCCACGTTTTGAGGTTCCGGGCCCGCCTGGCCAGGCTTACCCTGTCCGGCGGCGATATTGCCCTTCAGCGCGTCAAGCGTGCGGTGCGCCTTGGCCCATGCGAGCTCGTCCGTCTCGGCGATGATGGGACGGAAGGTGACCCAGATGCGGGGCCGGTCCTTGCGGCCAGCCTTTTCGGACTCGGCGTAGATGCGGTCGACCTGCTCCTTTGTTTCCTTCAGAGGCTCACCCCAGAGTCCGAAGATATCAGCGAGGGAGCCGCCGATACGGTACGCCTCCGCTGAGGAGCCGCCGACGGAGACGGGGATGGTGCCTTTAGTAGGGCGGACCTTGTTGGTGAAGCCCTTGAAGGTATAGTACTTGCTGTCCCAGTCGAAGGGCGCATCCGACTCCCACGCACGGCGGAGAATCTTAATGTAATCTTCCAGGCGACCGTAACGCTCGTCCTTGGACAGGAAGTCTCCCTCCTTGGCTTGTTCGGCATCACTACCACCGGCGATGAAGTGCACAACAACACGACCCTTGCTGAGCTGGTCTAGTGTTGCCAACGCCTTGGCAGCAACTGTAGGATAGAGGGTGTTCGGCCGCAGGGCAATAATGACGCTGACGTTCTTGGTCACGGCAAGAATCGTCGCGCCGATGGTAAAGGGATCAAATGAGTCGGAGCCATACGGAACGAGTGTGTAGTTAAAGCCATAGTCGTCCAGGTTCTTGGCGTAGCGGACCAAGAATTCCGGGTCGATGCCAGCACCAGGGATCGGAGCGATCTCCGTTGAGGCGTTAGGGAAAGTTACACTGATGAATTCGGTCGGCATTTTTTGTGTTTTTTCTTTTGGTCTGGGCATTGATGGTATGCTCGAAGACCTCTTTGTGGGCGAATGATGCCACAGCCTATATACATGCGTTGTAGGATATGACGACAACTGCAAGATAATCACGCCTTACACCCCGAGCCGGTTTCGGTAAGGGGTTCCCCATAAGATGTCGCCATAACCCCATCTTATCCGAGTGGTCTCAATCAATCTGGCAATTAAGCAGCAGTGTCTTTGCAGTTGTCTTTTCCGACGCCCTTTAAAGAATCGCCAATCTGGAGGGGAAACGGTCGTTCGGGTTGTTGCTGCATGCGCGCAGACTCCTTAGCCGCACAAACCGGGACAACTCCGACAAAGCTTGAGCACAAGTAATTGTGCAGTTCATGCCCACCCTCCTTAGTGACAGCAACGCACCACCATGATGGGATAGGGGGTCTCCAAGTTTATGAGAGTATCAATCAGCATGAGATTACCCCGCTACAACGCAAGACGCAATCCTCAAGGTGTGTCCCACATATCCACCTCTTGGGTTCAAGTCGCCACATCCGCATAAACAGCTGTCCCGGGGTGCTAGACATTGGCTGATTGATCGTTTGAGCCCGGCTCTTATCGTGCTATGACTTACAAATCAAATTATCGCAAGATGAGCGTCATATGTCGTGATTTGTGATTTGGTACCACATGGCTTAATATCTGCCTTTGAACGCAGTATCGGCCGCGACGAAAATCCCGCATTGAACTAAGCATATATTCAAAAACAGTACTTTTCAGGGTAAGAGTGAATGACCAGCAACCAATCGAGAGATTTCGTGTTGACTCTTAATATCACAGGTTGTCTTTGTACTTATCGCCCCGCTACCCGCGAACTTGCTTTCGGGTAGGGCCAGGCTAGCTAGTGGGTTTGTCTTATGGTGAAGAAGCATATAGCTTTATAGGGTTGATTTGCCGAAGGACTGAGTCATTGGAGAACCTTTTGAGTATACTCTGGCGTTTGGCCACAAGATGTGATTATTGAGGAAGCTGCAGATTCCGGGGTAACAAGGCCTTTGCCTCCTATGGGTTAGAATCTTACAGCTCTGATCGAGAAGGGATAATACGTGAAAATGACTCGAAAGGGTGGTGATGTATAAAGACGTTTGGTCGTCTATCGAGATAATGCGCAGACAATACAAATTCCTAATCCCTTGATTGTTTCAACTACTCAAACAAGGAAGGCTTTAGGACTCGTTTCCCAATTTGGCATCTCGGTGCCGAAGTCCAGGCACCCGAGGCTCTAAGAGGATCCACTATCTGGAACTCAAGCACATCAAAGCTCTATTTTGATTTCACAGTTGAGGTCTTCATGTCATCGTCTATCTTCGCCTCCTGACTACCCAAGTCTCTCGTCTCACATCATTCAAAGTAATGGTCGTCACCCATCCTCTTGCGGCATTAGGATATAACTTATACATTGGATCTCGGGCTCATAAACCCTATGATGCCTTCAAGACTCACAGAGTGCTGTCCCAGGATGGCCACCAGAGGAGTTGAGAAATGCATCGGCTAACTTTGCTAGCAGATGGCGGACCACACGGACCTTGCACTCACTGTATTGTATAGCACACTCTTTTCATTTACGCACTCTCAACATGCCGCATTTCGCTGGCTTATTTTTGAACCGGAAATTGATGGAAGTGCACCACTTCCTTGTCAAAAGGCTCACGCATAAGCGCAATGGTTTGTGTGAGCTGTGGCTCTACAGGTTCTGGGCGGATCACAACTACTGTCAACCGACAGGCCTAGGTGGCCGCAACAGCTTTGCGTTCTTCCCAGAGATCAACCTGTTATCAACATCAACGCATCTTCGAGACCCAAAGTAAATAGTCTCGTTGAGGGGGTTCAGTCAAAAGCCGAATACACCGTGTCGACGACCCCATGACAATGACCGCGCGAAAGGCAGAACCGCCTGGATCGATAACGGACCGCAATCGCATAGGCCTGTAATTAATATCAATCGTAGCTCACGAATGTCCCATCAATATCTAAGTAGCCTTGGTTGAGAGTCGATATTCTATTTTGACTGTTTTCACTCGATGCTTCGGCTTCTTGACAGGCCATCGTTCGAAGTTAACGTTTCGGACCCGGCTTTTCCAACTATTTTACAAAGAAACTAGCTATGAATCTGCTTCTATCACGCGGTGCTTACTCCTGGGTCCCAGAAACAAACGGCAGATAAGTTGGGCCCGAAAATTGCGAGTCCTGGCGCTTGGTTCCCGTCAGACTGAGGGCTTCTCTACGGACCCGTTGACACTAGCCAGTTTCCATCGTTATCCTGTAGGTGTTGACTGCTATGTCAGCTTCTATACTAGGGACCTGTGGGCTCATAACGAAGCCTGTAATCATGTGGAAAGCAGCCAGACGAATGCCGATGATGGCTATCCACAACTTCACTGGTCCATCAGTCCATGAGTTTAAGAAATCAATCTGAGCCATGTACGCTGTCGGAAAAAATCATCAGCTTCCATTTTGGAAGAAGCCCCTTGGTATTCATATGAACAAGCCTACTAAACGAACTAGAGCCCCCCATGCTAACTATGCGATAGACTTCTGTTGACAGCGACATCGATTGACCCATTCCATCCGTCTCAGATTCGACAATGGAGGAGGTTCAACTCGTTTCTGCATTTTGAGCGGTTCGCAATGCTGCTCGCCCGCTCTGACACATCTCTCTTCTCAGTCGAGGATTCTAGAAACTCAAAGTCATACTACTTGGATATACTCAGCCAGTTGGATGCCGAGCTGAGAGCTTGGCAAGCGTCATTGCCAGACAATGGCTTCAAGCCAGCAGGATCCGTTAGTCCTCAACCTATTTCGGGATCTTTGGCCCGAACCGTTACGCTGCTTGCGCATGATACATAATATATATTATAAACTCCTCTTTACTCTTTCACGACGCACGCGGGCCTATCTTCCGAACTCGAAAGACATCGATGTGGCAAAGAGGAAGCCCGCTAAGATGAAAACAATCTTGGCCACTTCTCAGTGTATTCTGGAGCTGACTACGATGATTGCGGTAGAGCCTCGCATGGTTTCATCTTACATTGAGGTACATATATCTCCTTCTGGCTAGGATCATCACTTTTCTCTTTAGCTATAGGCTCCTCGTTAAAATGCACATTACCGTCTTGTGCGTGCTCTTTGACGTTATCATTCATGACCTGCAATAGCTAAACATGTCCTCCCACTTGTTACCACTTGACATCGTTGGAAGCTACGTTATAAGCCTAGAATATTCTAGTGGCGACCTGCTGCCGGGATCGCTTATCGCCGGGTGTGCCCGAATTGCGCGGCATCATGTGAACGAGATTCGAAACTCCAAATCGGAAATTTTAGTAGCTCCGCAGCATCAGCAGCGGCATTTACTATAGTACCTCGCGCAGTGAGTTCCAAGCTTCAAGATAGCTAGCAAGTCATAGAGGCAAGGGCCGTGACCAAGGATTTCTCGGGTGTAAGTTCTCATGACCTGCTGGTTAACAAACTTCAAGCTAGCATTCTGGGGGCGTTGGCAAGCCGAACTTTATCCTCTGGTCTATACTTCTCCTTTGATAATGAAGTGGACCAGGTGTCTCCAAGTACTCTTATGGGAATCGATGTGATGGTTATTTTCAGCTACCTCTTGCCCAATCTGAACCCCATGTTCTAGGTGTACTGGTGCAGAAAGAGTTACTGTTGCGATGTGGCCTGTTATCCCTATTGCCGGATAATTCGTGCCCGGCTCCCGAGGCAGCCCCACAGCGATCTGGCTAGGTACTTAACCAACCAGCCAGCCAGCCCACGACAGTTGCCCCTTTTCTTCTTTACGCATAATAGAGATCAACAGTAACCCCTGATATCCGTCAACGGCCACTGATACGTACGATTAACTGTCTCACCAATACCCTGGTGAAACCAACAGTTGTTGTTTAATGAAGGGGTTGCTACTGACCCTCAGGTAGTATTGGACGGCGAAAGGATTCGTGGTCATAGTACTAGCACACTACCATGATATCAAGCTCTACCGTTAGCCATCAGTATCAGCTCCCAGGATTGTTGGGATATTCAACTGCAGCACCTATTGTCCCCTTGACACGATGGCGTGGTGTAGTTTTTAGTTCAGAACCCGACGGGTTTGGCATGTGATGGCGTCTCCGCAGCTAAAGTTCGTAGGCGCGGCCTTAGCAGGTCTCTACGTCGAAAATCGAGATGGGTGTTGCAAGGTCTTCGGTCACAGTGGGTTCCGGGATCCCGGGGTTTACTTGGGTCCGCTTCAAGGATTGGCCGGGTCACGGGCGGTCCAAAGAGACCTAGCGTCTCCACAAGCTCCGCATAGGGGATCTCCTGACATGTTGCAGCCTATGTCTTTCCCTTTTCTCTGTTGTAAAGGAAACATAAAAACAGTACTTGCCGGAAAGCCCATCATCTTTGGACGGCCAACTCCTCGTACCAAGCCGATCCCGCTTTGTTCAAATGGCATCTGAGACTTCAGGATCGCAACCGAGTACCCCGGCTGCTGACACGCCGCGGGCCGTTCTGGCCTGCGTGTTTTGTCACCAGCGGAAGATTAAGTGTGACCGCAAGTCCCCCTGCGCCAACTGTGTAAAGGTTTGTCGTCAAGTTACACGCGGCCGGCGACAAACTGTCCACTAACACTGGGGGCGCGTAGGCTGATCAGCCATGCATTCCATCAAAACGAGCACCTTCGGGCTCCGGGAGACGTCGCTTCGCAAAAGATTTGCTCCAGAGGTTGCAACAGTGCGAGAGTCTGCTGAGTGAAGTAGCATTGCGTGGGAAAGAGGGCTATCCTATTGGTACCGATACAATAGGGCCAACAACGGAGGTATCCAGCCCGGCGGCATCCTTGGTGAGCTATGAGGAGGTTCGTAAGCAGCTCACCTCGAGACCTCACGGCAGAATTGTTTACAACGAGGGCCGCGCGACATTTATGGAAAACCCATTTAGAGGAGACATTGTCGACCATGTACGTGCCCTCTTGTAGTTCCTCCTTCGCATCCTGCAGAAGCCTAACAACAATTCAGCTGCAATCCTTAACATTGAATGCTGATGGCAATGACACTGGGCAATCGACTAATCCCTCCACATCTACCAGCGTCTCTGAGCATGCTGAACCGGTTCATTTGGAGTTCATGCATTTTGATATCTTCACATTGGGTCCCGTTGAGATGCTCAGACTGTGGCAGGTGTTCTTGGAACGGGTGAATCCCATGACCAAAGTTGTACACGTTCCAACTCTAGAGCCCCTGGTCTTTAAAGCCGTAACAGGTGGTATCGATCTCAGCACCGACTTCAAAGCTCTTATGTGTTGCATCAACGTCGTTGCGATTATGGCTTTGTCAGAGTCTGAGGCTATCCAGATGCTCGGCGCCGAAAAGAGCAGCGCGTTGCGTCGTTCAACATTGGCAATGAAGAAGGCACTGGCTGAAACCGACTTTCTCAGAAGATATAACATGATGATCCTACAGTGTCTAGTTCTGTACTTGGTAAAGCTTTTCCAAGAGGACTTCTCAGGTCTTGGGGCTAACAGGGTGCAGGTTTCTGTACAAGGACAACTTGACCAGCATGCAGCATGGGTTCTGACCGGAGGACTTGTCAGAATAGCGCAAAGAATGGGCCTTCACCGCGATGGACAGCTTCTGGGCTTGTCACCTTTCGAGACAGAAATCAGACGGCGAATATGGTGGCAGATAATTTTGCTGGAGTCGAAGTACGCCAGTCTGGCGGGCTTCTGCGATGCTATCTTGCCGCCTAACTGGGATACCACGCTGCCTTCTAACGTCAACGACGCCGATCTCGTGCCAGGGTCCTTGGAACCCATAAAGTCGCGCGAAGGGGCTACTGAGATGGCCTTCTGTCTGATGATTTACGAATCTCGTTTGTTTTTCTACAATAACCCGATTCCCGAGTTTGAGGCAGCTATCATCGGCGGAGGCAACGTGAGCACGGAGAGTTACAAACAATTGGCCACACAATCACTTGGCAAATACCAACAAATCGTTGAGAAATACGACAAGGAACTGGGCACTGCTGAAGCAAAATACACTGATGCAAGCGCTGGCGGCATACATCTGATGGCGAGCAAGGTCCGTTCGCTCATAACACAAAGGTTACGCGACATGATACTCCACGCGCGAGAACCTTGGGACGAGGAATTCGACGGTGAAGGTGGACATCGGTCATTATTCAGGGCCTGGGTCATTGCCTTTGAAAGCGACATCAACTGGTACGATGCGGCAGACGACAAGTTCGTATGGTACTACAAACTTCATTTCGAGACAGATGCCTTCTCTGCCATGATTGAGCTGCTCCAGTGGCAGCCGGTCGGGACATTGGTGGAGAGAGCATGGACTGCCATCGACCGACTCTATCATTACCGCCAAGATATGTACGACATGAGCAAGAAGGATAACCTCCAACGGGCCGAAAATCTTCTCGCCGGTTGGAACAGACGAGAACTGGCGTTTCGCAGGTTGGGTTTCTCGTGTAGTACTCCTTTTGTTGTGGCGAAGCTACAGACTTTTGAGGTGTTCAAACAGCAGCAGTCCAGCCTTCCATTTGAGGAGTGGTCCGTACCGATGTCTGACAAGACAATTTTCACTCAATGACATAGAAGCCTCGGCTTTGCGTATCTCATTTGCTCATCTGGAAGGTTTGTCCAACCTCGAAGATATGCCTTCCAACCGTTCCTTAGAATTTCTTTTCTTTTCCTATCTCTACGGTCGTCTTATCAACTGCAGCTGTGCGATCTTGCCAATCCGTATCTGGGTCCAACATCGGGTAGATCACAGTATCACTATAATAAGTCTCCAAGCCGACGGAACTAGTCCTTCGTCCCCAGCCCCGAATGTCGCGGTGAGCGCCAGCGTAGCATCTGCGCTGACTCCAATAAGGTCAATTCTGCGCTTATGGAGTCCTAGCTCACTTGCAATAGTTTCCTTGGTAGCCTGTTTCAAAACTGGAAAGAAATCCTCGACTGGGGCTGTGAAAGGTTCTTCAGTAGCGAGACGGTGTTGCACGTAAAGGAGGACTATACCGAATGCTTCTAGCCAGCCTTGTCGCAGTGGCTTCAGGAGGAATCTGGTCAAATCTACTTTGCTCATGTTCAGGTTTGTTTTGATGAACCTGTTCCTATGGGCATAAACCTCGGCTGAACTGCTAGTCGATCTATTGTTTCTAGTAGCAACCTGCTAGACGGTAACTCCGGTGCTGCCTGTAGACTTGACCTGATTTTTAGTTAATTTAGGGCTGACAGCAGGCCTTGTTGATGGTTCTATAGTGAAGAGAATGGTTTGTGAGCTGTGAGACTACTGAATTTGGAAGAAGCTTAGAGGCAGTATTTAAGGTTAGTTGTAGAGAACGGAAGTTTCTAATTGCGATTTTGACATCCTATATGGAGGGTAAAACCACGGCTTCGAAAACAATTTCAGCCAATGATAGGCGATATGTGTTGCAGCTAGCAGACCGTACGTCTAAGTCTCGCCAACATATCTCAAAACGGCATGTAGAGTGTAAAAGAGTAAAAACAAAAGATGAAATAAATTATATCAAGTAATGTGGCTTGGTCACCAGCAACGGCCCAACGCCCTGCCGTGGCGAGAGTCAGTTGAGTCACCTAAAAGGACGGCCGAGGGGCAGTGCGGTTTGTAAACGGCACGGCAGACAGCGGCTAAGACAATCACGGCGCCAATACAATCTCATGGTATAGCCAACACCGCCCGTACTTGGAGAGACCAGGGACAGAGAGATCGAAGAACATGAGGATGCAAAGATACGCATGTATCGTCATGGCCACTCCGTTCCTTCCCCATAGCCAGCCATGTCGATTCAAGTCGCGGGTGATTCCGCATTCGACTGATGCCGTGTCAACTGACAACACTCTTCATTGCGCTTGGGTCTTGTTTGGCCATAGGGCATTCCGACCTCTCCCTCGGCGTATCACCACGAGATCCGCGTCAGCCTAAGTACAACCAGTGCAGTTCGCTACAAGGCTGCCATGCAGAGTAGCCTGTAAACGTGGCGTCCAGTGACCAAGGAGGCTATGAAACTCAGCAGCGTACTACAAGTGTTTGAACCAGAATGGATGGATTGGGTATATTGAACAATAAGCAAAGAGACTCCCGTGCTCTTGTGGAGCAATGTCGGGTTAACTAGACAGAGTTGGAGTTGTCCGCACAAGAGAATGCCGCCGAACCCCCGGACACCTTGTAGCTATCCAAAATCCCAACGATTGAACCATAGGCACCTGCGATCATCAGGAAGGAACCGCTGACGATGACGAAGACACTGAAGCAGACCATGGCAATCCATCTCGGTCGCTTCTCAAGCTTACCTTCCGTCCAATGGTCATAGAGCCACATGCAGCCCATTGGCTGGAAGGAAAGCAGGGTTCCGAAGAGGGCACCCACAAGAGAAACAAGACCATCAAAAACAGGGATAGAGCTGGCAATGATATACGCAATCACAGTAATGCTGAAAGTGCATCCAAGCCAGATACCCCAGTGCTTCATCGTGTTCTCAGTCAGGTGTCGGGATCCACGCAGCATACGGATGAAAATGTATTTGGCAGGAAGCTATGCACTCGTTAACCGACGCTCCTCAGTGCTACTGCAGATTCCAGAATGGGCGCAACTTACATGGATGACAAGAGTTGTCGTCACGATCAAGCCGGGGAAAGCGAGGCCATAGCATACTCTCTTCATGGTCGCGCCAGCCGAGCCCAGAGCAGGGGACGCAACATAAGAGCCGCAGAAGTAGTAAACAACGCATCCGATGGCGATGTAGGTGACGGTCACGCCACTCTGGCAGATAATGAGAGCGCGAGTGTAGTGGCGAGGGTCTCGCATTTCAGAGACAATAGAGAAGAATGCCGGCGTGCCAGCAAAGGCAAAAACCAACGAAGACAGCGCCGACGAAGCCTGTGCGAAGGTTGGGCTGCCAACGAGCTTGTAGTCAGAGACCCAATGGCCCTCTTGCGGAGCGGCAGCCGGTCGGTCTTGAACTCCTACCGCCACGGTGACGGTAAAAACTGCCTCCAATTAGCTGGTTGTTCATGTCCAACAATATATCCTTTTCAAGCAGCAAGGTGCAGCACTTACTTGAAGACATGATACAGATAAGGCCGATCCATGCGAACCAAGTGATCTTTCCCAGTGTCTGAATACTTCCGAAGCCAAAGCCGATCACAGCAGCAATAGCAACAAAGCCAGCGGTGCATGCACCGTGCAGGGTCATCGAATTGAGCGCGATCGAGGCGCCAAGCATGCCGGAGCCAGCAACGAAGATCCAGTCTGTTGGAAGACCCAAAGTCAGTCGCAAGTTTTTGAGCCTGGAAGGGAAATACACATACAGAGACAGAACACGATGCCGAAGAACTCGCGTCCAACGCGGCCGAAAAGTAGGCGTCCAACGTCATCGATGCCGTAGACCTCGGGGTGACGGAGCTTGAAAACGCCCACGATGTAGTCGGACCATGTCGTGACGGCGGCAATGCAGATTAGAGCAATGACGCCCGGGACAATGCCCAGCACATCAAAAACATTGGGAATGGACAAGACACCCAGTCCGATCTGAGTCTTCATCATGAGAGCTACAGTTCCCTTCCAGCCAACCTAACTGGGGAGTTAGCATCTGATCAGAAATGGGGTATTGGGATTTCCTACATTACGGTAGTTGGGTCCGCCTTCTTTGATTTTGCCGAAAACAGCATCGTAAGATGCGTCCATGTCCTCTAGGACATGACCAGTTTGCGAGTGTGTTGGGACAGGTCCCAACTCTTCAACGTCCTCCTTCGTGTAGCCCATATTGGTAGCAGTTGGACGCCTTCCACTTGTCGTTATTTCGTAAATATGTAGGTATCGACCGTCGTCGGGGTTCACAAGAGGCACAAGCCACTCTCAGTCTGCAGCACTATTGAAAGCTGACGAGGGCTTTGGGATGGATTGAATTTGCAGGATAGCAAAAGACCAAGACTAATGGTTGACGGAATTGAAATCTCGTAGAAAGAAAAGAGGAGCCAAGCGGGCAAGCATTGACTTTGACATGAACCGTTGCCTATTAGAAATGGAAGTCGGGAGGCACGAGAGCAACGCGCCCAAATGGGACTGGGAATGGTGCGGCTTTGTAAAATACTTGCCCGAGAGCTGCCTCACCGACCTTGGAACTATGGAGAATCGGCGGGCATTGGATGCCAAGATTTTCTTCTCTATTATCCTTACAGGCCTGCTCCCGCAAGAACCGAAGATGGCTTGCTATGGCTCGATTTAGATTACGTATCTATCTAGTATAACGACCCCATATTTTCCCCGGACTACGGGCTCTACGTCACGGCGGTATGCTTTTCAAGGGTTCAAGGGGCAAATGACTCGCCGTCTTTTCCAACGCATAGGTATTCGTAAATCATCTCTCTTTTGGTCGATGATCAACTACACTGGTTCGCCAGATCCTGTCCCGATACATTCCTCGGAATGGAGAGGTTTGTCTTGGCGCATGCATGCATCCGTAGTTCTCAGCTTCGAAAGCTTCTCAACACCTGAGCGGTTGGAGATATCGCGGAACAGTTGGATAAGAGTAGCTGATCCCTTGCAGGACTATTTGTGTATTTTCAGAAAACACCACAGAGCAACATCGCAACTGCGATATCAACAACAGCCAGTTTCCATTGTAAAGCAAACTGCACCGCCCTGACAAGTGCATCATCGTGGAGACTTCCCCGCTATGATAGCCGAGCAAGCGGAGGCGCCGTGGGCGCGACTCGCGGATAACTTCCCTTGGAGCATGGATGTATCGCCGAAGACATCCCGGGTGGACGGAGCCTCCGTTTCGAAATTAAATCATCGGGTGCCCACCCCGGTCACCCTTCCGTCCCAATTTTGTACCGTCGGGATGGCCTTCCGACTGCGCGAAAATCGAGGCCCTGTTCATCGCTACCGACCACAGCACCAGGTACACGACCTCGAGCAGGGGCATGGCACACTAACAAGATTCATACTGAGTTTCTCTTAGTCACTTGCGCAGGATTGCCTAATGCCGATGATGGGGATTGAGCCTCGAAACGTTTGACTGACCTCCGCTTCCCCGTGGGGAGAGAGGGCATGGCTATATGAGATGCCGACTGCGTCAACTCTTTGCCAAATGAATATCGAGGCTGCTTGGGTTCCCCCTATGAACCTACCGAGCCAAAGTTCGGGGTTCTCGGACGCGGCGAAATATGCATTTTAGCGACAAATTGTCCATCCCAATACCCACTGTTGCACCGAATTAGATCGTTGGACGGTTCCTCCGCGCGAATTAATGGTTGGGTGGGCATAAAATATGACAGCAAACAGTTGCACCGGTAATATCCACTCGCCGTTAAAAAGAATGGAGAGTATCCACAAACGGACAGACACCTATCACCGCAGAGTTGAGATTCCCCCTTAAAGACGAGTCTACTCCGTACAGACAAGCTGATATTGTCCCCCCCTGTCAACCTGAGAGTACCGTGCACGATAACAGCGATAAACCTCATATCCTAAAGGCTGCAGGTTCAAATCCAGTTTAAATCCAGTTTTCTTAGATTTTTTTTTTAATTCTTAAACGGCTCCGCCAGGGAGGGTTAGAATAGTACTAACCCACCCTGCTTCCTACGCTGCGCTCCAGGTCGGGATGGGCCAAGACCATCCCTTTGGCCTCTAAGATAGTTGTGTTATCACCTGAATCCACTGTCTGCTGAGCTTTATTGCTGTTATTGTGCACGGTACTCTCGGGTTGACAGGGGGGGACAATATCAGCTTGTCTGATCACTCCTCCTTAAAGACCTATGAATTACGGATCATCGATAGTAATCGCCATAATCGCCGTTATCATACACCGCCTACCGGCGCGCCACATACTTGTTTCGGCAATTATCCTCCGAAGTGGCCAGGTCGTTGTGTTGGAAGATAAGCTATGCATTGTGTATATCTGCTAATACAGTATACAATTCGTCTGCAGTCTCATACAGTGACTTCTCAAAAGCCTAGAACATTAACCTTAAATCCACTAAAACTTACTATCTTTTACTCTAACTAAGTGTCTTACTAACTTAGGTATTCAAGTATATATAACTATATGCTTTAGAATTATTAATTATTAAACTCTACTTTTTAAAAATTTATTCTCCTTATTTCTTCTGAATTAGATTGAAAAAGAGCATGAAATAAAATATACATCTTGGTATTTTCAAGGGAGTTTTACTACTTAGACCTTATAATAAAATAATAATTAAGAGAATACTCATTATATAGATAAGATAAGTAAGTTAAATCACTCTTGATATACTTCAATATACTTATTGTATCCTAAGTCTATAGATATAATTCTATTGATCCTAAGCACCTAGGGTTCTAGACTTTTGACATATAACTGTAAGCCATTGGCCTCAGCCAAAGACCCAATCCGGGGAAAGGTTATCTGAGAGGGCCTCAGCAGACAACGTGCTACCTTGCCCCAGATAGCCCCAAAGTGGTCTTAAAAACGTTGGAATCCAGAAAATGCTGCGCTGAACAGTCGTCGCTGAGTCTGCTTAGCCTCGCTGACACGCTCCCTCAATTCTCAATCCGCTCCATAATAACAAAAGGGCCAACTACTGAAGCTCGGCCATAGGAAAGTTATTGAGGGATTAGTAGCTGCGTCTTTCTCGCGATTAAGGCTGCCGTGGCTGCCTCATAAATAGTTATCCTGTCCGGAAACTGGACAAAGCTTGGGCAATGCAATGGAATCATAACATCTGGGGACGTTCTTTCGAGGCGCATTCTGTATAGGATATCGGAGCCACCGAAGATCAAGGGTGATATTAAGGCTGCTGGTTTCCCGAATTTTTCCTCGACAAGTTCTTCCACTTTGTGACAAATGCTTCTAAGTCGCATTTAGTTCTGCGCCTCACGAGACCCCTCGTCGGTTTTGTCCCAGACAAGGTTATCGAGTTCTTCTTGGCCACCGCACATTGTCGTTGTGAGAGACATCGTCACCGAGACGATGACTGGTTGGATAGCGTTGAAGATTTGGGGGGAAGAGTGTTTCCAGGCCTATGAGCAGGGAGAATACCAGTTTACAAGTGATAGACGGGATTAGATACGAATATTTGATGAAGGTCAAGCAGGTGATGAAACAGGCCGATTCTCACACCTTCAGTGTCTTGATCGGTATCGTGAATCAACGACCTTTTGTTGGAGCTCAGGCATGCGCCTCTGACTAATTTGAGGTCATGAGTGGAGACTTCTCGGTTCGGCGCCTTGGGCTGTCTGTCTTGTATATCCGTGGTGCTCTTCAGGCATGCTTGATAAGTGTTGTAGCGTGGCCGGTCCCAAATCCGCAGGATTGAGTCGGGGAAGTGGCCGATGAAAGTCAGACGGAATCACAAGGCGAAGGATTCACGAGGGTTAAATTAGTCAGTCTGGTCCCTGGCATGGTGTGTTTTGATGAACGGATAAGAGATACAGATTCAGTCCGTTTTACCCAGAGCCAGGGGCATCACACTCTGAAGAACCCCTCTTTGAATTCACTACTCAAGGCAGACTCTTTCCACCTCTAGTCGCCTGCCCTACCCCGGAGTTCGTCTTGTCTTCGGCGTACCGCTTGTACACCTCGATGTAGGCGTCTTTGTCGCTGAGTGTGTCTTTCACACTTTGTCTTTCTTCTATAGCACTGTACCATTGACCCCATCTCTTCCAGATCCTGTTTTCGTTCTCGTCTTCTCCTTTGGTAGGAATCCCAAGACCCCCCGGCTTATAGTGGTCTAAGAGAAATAACCGCATCGCCCAGGGGGCAAGCATGACGTCGACAAGACTGAAAGTTTGGCCTAGAAACCAGGGTCCCTCGGGATCCATCTCCTTGGTGAAGGTCTTGATGTTACTCAAGAACTCTTCTCGGGCCTGTTCGATGCTGTACTCCTTTTCCGGGGTGTGCTGGATGAATTTGTAGAAGCCCGGCACGATGCGCGAGTTGATGTGGTCTATCCACAGCCTGCACCTCGCGCGGTCATAAGGTGTCTCCGGAAGGAGATGCGGTCCGTAGTTATTGCCAGCATACGCCTCGTTAAGATACTCGCAGAGCACCGTGCTGTCGTACAATGGTCGTTGCTCGTTGCCCTTGACGTCCACAGGGACGGCCAGGGTCGGGACCAGGCCACGGGGGTTCATCTTGAGGAACTCGGGGTCCTTCTTGTAAGGGTTGATCTCGATGTACTGGTGCGGGATCTGCTTCTCGTGTAGCACGATCCATGATCGCTGCACAAAGGGGCAGAACCAGCCTCCGTAGAGCTTCAGCGGGTGCTCTTCCAAGTGCTCGGCCACGAACCGGGCAGCGGCACCGGTGGCCCGAGCCCCAATAGAAGTGTCGACGTTCGTCATCTCGGTTGGCTCCGTGGTTTATTTCTTGGAACAGATGTCGCGAAGCAAAGTTCCGAAAATGGTGAAAGCCCGCAGTGTTCAAGTCGCTGGAGTGGGTGATTAATGACGTGACCCCTCCAATGACGTGACTGTGATTTTGTGACTTTCCAAAAGGTGGGGAAGCGGCCCGTTGACGGAGGTCGGCCTTAGTTCGGGGGCCCACTTCAAACCCGTGTTTGCCGCTCTACGGCTCCGGGACTCTACAACTCCGGATGTATCGTTCGGACTGGCAGCATTCGTCATTTACAGCTCATCGTACTTGAATGTGAATTTCTTATCACTGATGCATTTTATCCAGGTTTTATGGAGCCTCAGCTTGCTACCTGAATCTCAAGGTGACGATTGTGCCATAGCGCTGAAAGTTAACTACAGGAGGTCAATATGCTGTGCTGGTGTCGGTAATTCCGATAATTCGGCTTCCCTTTCTCCCTCTTTTTCTTCTTTCAGATGACTTAGTGGTGGGACCGAAAAGCACGCGCTCTTGGATGCCACCGGGCTTCTTGCGAAGCTCATAGTGTGCGGAAACACACGCAAAGCAGCAGTGTTTAGGGTCTAGGTTGGTTCGTGGTGCAGGACCAGTAGAAGCAGTCACAACATTATGTTCAGGACGATGCTACTTTTATGGCAATATGAATAGAACATTATGGTACCTATGTAAGAGAGTGATAAGATGATTCCAAATCAAAAATCAGATAACCCGGTATCAAGATAACGCCGCCAAATGCAAACACCCGCCATCAATATGCAATCCATATCCACCTTAAGCCTCCTGTCACTTTCAATCGTTCGTTACTCAACACTTAAAGCTTGAAGCCTCCGAGGGGGTTGGGGTTGGGAACGACGTATCCACCCTGCTGGACAGGGGGAACGATAGCGTCCCCCTTCTTAGCGGCCAGCTCCTTGTGCTTGGCGAGGGTGAAGTCGGGGCTGTCGAAGTTCTGGTTGATCACGCCAACCATGCCGGAGTGGCAGTGCTGGCCTACGTTCTGAGCGCAGTAGTACCACTGAAAAGAAATGCAGTTGTCAGTTTACCTTGTTCCTTCTGTTGAGTGCGACCGGAGCGGGGTAGACTCACGATGGGCTTCTTGTCCTCGACGACGACTTGGAAGACGTCAGGGGCCTGGCCCTCGGGGGTGAAGAAGTTGAAGCCAGAGAAGAAGGAGGTGCCGTCGGCGAGAGGGGTGCAGGGGTCGGCGAAGTTGGACTGGGCAACCGAGTGGTTGCGGGGCAGGAAGTGCCACTCGACGATATCGCCAATCTCGGCGACGACGTTGTCCGGATCGAAGCGGAGGCCGCCGAGACCAGCAACCACGGAGTGGGTGACGCCCGTGAGGTGGGTCGTGCGGGACGGGGTCTTGCTGCCGGAGGTGCTGGTGGGGGCAGCGGAGACGGTGGCAGCGGCGGCCAGGAGGACGGCGGTGAGGTTCTTGATGGAGAACATTCTGGCGATTGTTTTGGAGGGTTTGATTTGGGTAGTTACGTGAATTATTTCTAAGAATTGAGTGAGAGACAAAGACTCTAGGAAACAAGGGAAAATAGGAAAGACTAGATAGGAAAAGTTGGGATATTAGTTTGATTGCTTGGTTTACTGTGTAGTGATGATAGAAACAACACTGGATGGACGAACATCTCGTTGCATTATATACATTTCCACAAGATGATTTCGACATTTCGGTCATCGACTCGTCGTCGCCTAGCTCACGGCGTCGTTGTACAGCCTTACGGAACGATCCTCTTCCGCGACACAGCATCACGTTCCCGGTTGGCGTTTCTCATACAGCCACGGCATCGTGAGCACGAGACCGCTCAAGAAGAAACATTCCCCAAACGAAGCTGAGCTTTCTCCAGATTGCCGCTACGCCAATATCATCGACGGAAATCAACATGGAACAAATCCTAACTAGCGCTAATTTCTTACTCTGGGAATCTGTGCCAGAAGTTGACTGGCCCCTTGCCGCGCAGCTGCGGAAACCAGTGCTTCCGGCGCGGCTAGCGGCTGACCTGGGCTTGTCTAGCGTGACAAAACAAGAAGAGGGAAAGAAGAAGAAAAAGCACGGTGGATGGATGGTGCTGGCGCACGTGGCGGAGCCGAGTATTGGAAACTCCGCCCCAATGTTGCGATGAACATTTTTCCGCCCATGTCTAATTTCGGACGCTATTACCGATCATGGGCTAACGGGTCACTAGACAACGTGGCACATGGTAAATTAGTTACATGCATCAGCCTTGGGAACTGCGGTCTCGGGAGCTACGGCCACAAGCTCTCCAGGCAGCTGTCTTGACCACGAACACGTCACGGGAATGCGCTCTGTTATCCGGTGCCGGCAGCGGACTCGAGTCAGAAATTGGCTAGACATCGAACACCACGGAATCTCGGGCGTTTGCGTTGGCAAATGCTTGCGCTGTGCAACGTATTGACAGTACTCCGTATACTCACACGGGCCTTTGCATGGCGCTTTAATCGTACATTCGCCTTTGGGGCTTCCTTGATGACAGGGGCAGCAGGCCTTGGAATTGCACCCGTTGCTAGTAAAATTCGAGGTTAACGGATCGGGTGATGACTGTTGTGATCTCTTCCTATTCCACTGCGAACCAACGTGTACGATGTATCCCATGTTTCCTCACTATGCAAAACGTAGCCCAGATCAAAAATGCAAAAGTCCTCCTTCGGCCGTAACACAGACATCTCCGTCCCGACAGACCCCCGCCACTGCCCCGTTATTTTCGTCCGAATCCTACAAGTACATAATGAAAATCAAGACAGTTGGCGGCCTTCACTTGGCATCCTTTCCGTCCCCCACGTCCTCCTCGTGCCCATCGTGGGACCCTTCCCCCGCCTCTTCCTTCTCCTGGTCCAGCTTGTACCACGGCCCGTGGATCGCGCCGGTCCCGGCGCCGACCAGGAGGCCGAGCCCGGTCGTCGGAATCGCCGTGACGCCGCCGACGACGGCGCCCACGAGGGTCCCCACGCCGGCGCCCAGCCCTGTGCCGATTCCCGCGCCGATGCCCGCGCCGCCGATGCCGCCCTGCCAGACGCCGCTCTGCAGCCGCTGCGACTGCTTCTCCAGCGACTTTGACTTTTTCTCGTGCTCGGCCGCCTCGGCGAGGATCTTCTTCTTCTCCTCAGGGTCCTCGACCCCCTCGGCGCGCTGGCGGGCTCGCTGCGCCTCCTCGGCCTCCTGCTGCGCCTCCTGGAGCTTGGCGGTCGCTTGCGCGAGGAGCTTGTCCCTCTGCGTCTGCTTTTCCTCTGGGGATGGAGAAGGCATAAGGAGGGCAAGAAAGGCGAGACGATGGAGGGCCTATCCCTTTCGACGAGGTTGTGAAATAGAGTAGGTGGGATGCAAGTGGGGTCGGGGATGCTCGGGGATTTTCGAAAAGGGAAAGATGCAGTGCGGACGCCCGTTCTTGGTCAGATTCCTCAGCAGGGAAAAGTTGAGAGGGTTTACAGTGACTATCCGCAAAGGTTTGAACGTTTTGGGATATTCGATATCTAGAAAAGTTGGCAGGGCGTTGACATCACTCGGGTCATTCTTTATTCTTGCCACACCCCCCTGCAGGCCACTGTGGCGGGATGATCTGCTCCAAGGCACGGTGACGTGCAAGCTCGGTTTAGTGCATAGAAACGGGGAATCACATGGCAGCCGTATAGCGGAACAAACTTTAGCGTCTCTACTGCATATGAAACCACGGGTAAAGGCCTACCTGGTTAATTCTACACAGAAACGATGATATGCCTTCTTGGGAATATGTAGCGTTCTGGGTAATTTTTGTTTTAGATATGCCAGGGATTAGTGCCCTTCCCGTCATCTCGCGATCGCGTTGCGTGGCATGCTCATTTCTGACCCGGTCTCCCCCTATCATAGTAGAGAATGCCGGTAAGAGCAAATACACGCAAGTTTAGCCTAGGAAGCATACGCACGCCCGTCGGGGGTGTCGTCAGGGAGGGAGACGGAGAGTCAGGCTTCATTCTCTCTCGGATTCCGATTGATTGAGTGGTTTAAATCATGGAATCGCAAATACGCGTATGAGGTATGACGGGCCAAGACGTGATTCGCGGACGATCCACCTGCAGGGCTGGCGGGGGATTTGCGGCCACGGAGCCAATCACACATGGTTCTATCTACGTAGGCCGGGCTGTCAACCCGTAAGAAGACGGACAAGGCTCGGCCCGTACCTCACGCCGGTCCCTCTCATCACGGAGTCCCTTTAGGATGGAAGAGGGAAGAGCAGGGGCCTAGGGGGAATTGTCCCATCTCCTAGAGAATCACGGCGTGATGAGATTGCCAAGGGACTGAAGGGTTCAGTGGGGATGAACTTGGATCGGACATCGTGGTCTGGGCCGCGTGGCCATGCGCAGGAGGCGCATCATTGCCCCGAGGGAGGGTTCTTCGTCTGTGTAGTCATGAAAAGTATGTACCCTATGCCAGACCTGTGCCCGAATATTGGACATGCATCCAGAAAGCTACGTTTCACGACGACGCTGAAATAGGGACACAAGACGATAAGCATACCGTGTAGACTCCTCTACTACAGGAGCTACCCGCCCGCCCACCAAAGCAGAGCTGAAGTCGGGTTCTCATCTTTTCGGAAATAAAAAAAAAATCACTTCGACCTCAACCTCGTCACTCATTCGGTCGCTCACTCAATCACCACTCACTCACCACTCACTCACCACTCACTCACCATTCACTCACCATTCACTCCCCACTCACTCACTCGACTGTCCCTACCTAAAAATGAACGACCTCGTCGACAAGCCACGTCATCACCCCCCTTTTTCTTGCCGGCGATCCCTCAGGCGCACCCAATGGCTCGCCTCTAGCCTTGATTCTCTCCTTGGCCAAGACACTCACTTCCATCCGATGGGCACCTGGATCACTTCCCCCTCCCTCAAAAGGATGGCTTTCCAGACGTACAACTGCCGTACGTCGACTCAGGGCAGCGGATCGACGGATGTCTACGTCAAAAACCCGCCACATCCACAGCAAATCTCGCAACGGGCGCAAGGAGTGCAAGCGTCGTCACGTCAAGGGCGACGAGAGCTAACAACGAGACCGCCGACCACCACTGCTCCTTTCTCGAGTTCCTGCTCGCCTCCGCCTCCACCTCTGCCCCGTCCACCGCCGCCGTCGACGGCCACTGCCCGGCCGGCTCTGGCAGCGGCGGCGGCAACAGCATCCCGGCCGCTGCCGGACCATGAACTTCGCCCACCAGCACCGCTCATGGTGAACGACTTTGTCGCAAATCCCGACGCCAATATCGTCGCTGGCGACGCCGCCGCCAACGACCCAGATCTTCACCCTCGAGCACATACGCCTCCTGCACCACCTCGAGACTAGCATGGGCACCTTCGTGTGCGCCGATGACGACCCCACGAGCACCCCCTACCCGCCATGTGCCTCAAAAACGGGCTCGGCGCCCCCTACCTCATAGACGCTCTGTTCGGCCTGGCCACCCGCCACATGGCCGGGCTGCACCCCGACTGCGCCGCCTTCCCCGCCCTTCAGGCCCCCAGCTGCGGACCCGCGCCCTCGTACTCTTCAACGACGCCCGCGAGGACATCTCGGACAACAAGTGCATCCCCATGTTTCTCTTGGCCTCCGTGCTCGACGATCACCTGCTCTGCGACACCCCCCTCGCCCACCGCCGCGACTTCAACGCCCTCCTCGACCAGTTCACCTAGGAAATCGGCTTCCAGCGCGGCGTCAGCGTCGTCACAGGGCACTCGTGGCGCGTCATCAGGCCGCTCCGGCGCAAAGAGCAACATCGACTTCCTTGAGGCCGCCTCCCGGTCCGCCCCCTCCGCTGCGTCCTTTGGCGTCCGCGTCGTCGCCGGCTTCATCAACGTCCTCAAGCTGCGCCCGCCCTACCGAGGCCCTCGTCACCCTCGCCTTCTACGCCGTTTCTCCTCCACTGATGGTGTCGCCTTTGGATCTTTGCCGACGCGGGACACTTTATATTCCGGTTCACCGCCGCCCACCTGGGTGACTACTGGTCCGAGTGGCTGACCTTCCGTATCTCTGTGATCGTCGGGTAAAGTACGGTGACAGGGGCGCGCGCGCGCACACGTGCGTGCTTCGGACAACTAGGGGGGAAAAGATCAGGTGAACTGGAGTGAAATCCCCGAAGTTCACCACCTGCAACCTCCTGCGCCCAAGGCACACGCGGGGGGGCCTGTCCTGTTTTGAGTATTGCACGTCATAAAAGAACCCGGCAAACTGGGCCCGAGTTGTTGGGATGCAAGGAGAGGGAGAGCGAGAGATCGCGCACAGTTTATCCGCCAAAACACCCAGCCGACTCGGTGACGCCCACGAGCCAAGACGCCAAGAGACGATTGATTCAACTGAACGGACAGGGTGCGGTTCTCGTCTCAACTTCGGGTTTTGCGCCGCCGCCGCCGGGCTAAAACGACATACCAAAGTCCGAAACAGGGCAACGTTCACTTGAGAGCAGCTAACCTCACCGCTCGCGAGTGGCAGAAGCACCTGGCCGCCTCTGCCAAACCGCACCACTGCGAGAGGCGCCCCGGGAGTGTCGGCTTGATTCGGGCATTCGGGTCTTGGAAGGGTGATGGGGTGCGGGCTCTCGCAGATTCTTAAATGTCTTGGGGAAAATAGCGCGTTGACTCGGTGGCGCCCATCACCGGATTTCCCGGTTTTGGTGGTAAACTTAGTAAGGAAACGAAAGAAACGAAACACACGGCCCTTTGCGCGCGCGACCTGACGTGTTGGCTTCAAGTCGCAGTACGCCAAGCAAAACATCCGCGAGTCGGTGCGGCAGCGCTCAGCCATCTTTTTTCCTGCTCCCTGCTCCCCCATCGATCCGCGCCATTGCTCCTCCTGCATATGTCTCGAGCCCGTCAAGCGCACCTCCCGCCATGGCCGTCGGACTTGACACGGAGGGTTTATCAAAAAGGGCCTGCGCCTCCCTTCCTCTTTTTCAACCGTGACCTCCAACAGGGGGCGAATTGCGTGGCCTGCCCCGATGATTCCTCCCTCGCGCTCCCGCCCTTTAAACAAGCACCACCACCGGCTTCTTCAAGCTGGCGCAGCCATTCTCATCCAGACCATTCGAGCGGCCGACCATGTCGCTCAACCCACCATTCCCAACCGACAGGTTCGGCCCTGGCTTCACGGCCCCTTCGGCCGTGACAGTGACGGAGGGAGGACGAACCATCACACTCACACCCACGGCAGGACCGGAGCAGACATCCGAAGGCTCACCATTCCCCGACAACATCCTGCAACAGTCCGGTCTCGCACCGGGGCAGATCATCGGCATCACCTTGGGCGCCACCTCGAGTCTCGTCCTCTTCGTCGTAGCCTTAGTCTGGTTCTGGAACCGGAGGAGGGCCAGGGCTCAAGCCGCCCGTGATGAGGCCCTCGACACTGTCATGGACGACCCGGAAAAGCCCGACGATGCCACGCTGATGGGCGCTAACAACGGAGAGACAACGGAACTGCCGGCTCCGAGAGCGATACACGAGATGCCCGAGACACGAGAAGGGCCGGCTGTTGAACTACCGGCCCCTGTCGAGAGGCACGAGATGCCAGCCTAACAACATCCAACTATGGCAGCGAAGATCAGCAAGGTGTAGACTTGACGTTTTGAACGGGATCCGATGAACGAAAATGGAATGAGACTTACGATACCCTCGCTACGCATTGCCCTCAATTGCAGCATTAATACGGCACGAGTCGAACTCTGTGAGAAAGACTCTCTTTCATCAAAAAGTAACACTTCCGGAGAGTATGGATGGTCAAGGTCAATGTCCTGTGTAAAGGAGAGAATGAAATGAGTCAGCAGTCGGCGACCGATATGTACGACCCACGCATGTGGTTCCATGAGCGTAGAAACATCTGTATTGTAATTAAATTGAACACAAATCAACACAATAAGTTCCAGCCTTGTTGTCAGTGAACCATTTCACAGTGCTACCCCCATCGAGAAGGGGACCCGGCAGCCCTGCCAGGATACCCGTTCAAAATAGCGCGATCCAGCGCTTGATTTACAGACATTGAGTACACAGCCCCATGAAAGCCGTTCTGTTTGTTTCTGAAGTTCGAGAGGGGAGAACTTGCTTCCAATCCTTGATAACCACCTCGAAACTCCCTATTGCCATGTTGATTACACCCCAGTTTCTTGCTTGTTTTCCAGCAGGATCGCATAAACGGCGTGCGACAGCCCAATCCAAAGGCCTACCCCTTGTTGCCATCCTCAGGCGGAACTCTTGACTGCCTACGACTGACTCTCACCGTAGGTTGACGGGGCTATACTAAGGTCGATGTCAAGTTCCTTCAGGAAAAGGTCGTCAAGAGTGCTGCCATCACGAGTGTAGACCCAGGCGCCGGAAGCAGTTCCTTCCTTGTCGTTCTGCGAGTCGCCAACAACGACCCAGTCGTAGCGCTTGGGGCCTGAAACGGGTGACGAGAGCCAGATCTGCTTGTTGGGGGGCTGTTTGTTGATCACATAGGTGCCGACCTCCGGAAACGTAACAGTGAGAACACCAGCCTGTATCGTTTATGTCAGATTCTACATCCAATACCAAATAGAGATGGTAAATAGTGGCTATGAGACAAAGTTCAATTGGGCTTCGTCAGAGGGTCGTTCGCTTACAGCATACTCAACGTCAACACCCTCACGGGTATCGGCTATCTCCTCGAGCTGCGTAAGAATGGTCTCGAGGTGAGCATCGGATAGTTCGTGATATTCGGCATCCGTGAGTTCAACGACATTCATATTGACTTCTTCCTTGGGCGTCTCCTTGACTTTGGGGTCGTCGGTATCGGGCATGATACCCCGTGCAGAAGCGGACGACGTCGTGAAAAGCTTGCGGGCCGGGATAACAGAGGCAGCAGGTTTGGAGGCGGACAAGAGGAGAGCAGAGCGGCGCGGGACTGCCAAACGGGCTTGCGATGCGATGCGGAGGGCGCGAGCGGCCCCGCCGGTGAGCTTGGTGATGTTGCTGCGGGCCATGGTAACTGTAGGTGATTGGATTTAAACCGGATTGACCGTTTCGGTTATGGTGTCGGACTATTGAGTCGTCGATCAATTGAATGAAGGAGAGAGAAGAGAATCGTGGTAGATCAATAAATTAGCTTGTTAGAAGAACGGCAGGCAAAAGGTAGCTTCAGCTCCTTCCCCACGTCACTGCAGGGTGTGACGGGAGCTGCAGGTGCAGCTTCGATCAGCGGTTGATGGAGAGAGCAAAAGCTTGGACCATTTCTGGGTCCGGCAGGGTGATTACGTCAGAAAGTCATGTGCCTGGTACGGCCAGTGCACCTTTCGATTTCGAACTGGTGCTGAGCCAGCTGGACCCCACCAAAGCGTAGCGCATCGCCCGCGGGATCGATTACTCGCCAGCATCAAGCACACCAGGAAAGTCGGGATGCTCAGACGACAGAGAATACAATGATCAACGCCTTCCTGGTCTTCAACGGCCAGGGCCAGCCTCGGCTGACCAAATTCTACACGCAGCTGGTATGCATAACCAGTCGCAAGGCACACGCTCATGGAAGTCGATTGACCCATCGCCGCAGGAAACTAGCATGCAACAGCGCTTGATCTCCGAGATCTTCACTCTTGTTTCCAACCGCCCGGCCGGCTCCTGTAACTTCCTTCCGCTTCCTCCTTTACTCGCTGCCTCGGGTACTTCACACTCGTCGTCGGAAGAGGAAAACGATGTGCCGTCTCTTGTTACCTACCGTAACTACGCGACCTTGTATTTCATCGTCATCTCGACATCGACCGAGTCGCCCCTTGCCCTGATCGATCTAATCCAAGTCTACGTTGAGGCACTCGACAAGCTCTTCGAGAACGTATGCGAACTAGACCTCATCTTTAACTTTGAGACATTGCACGCAACGTTAGGCGAGATGATTGTGGGAGGAGTGGTGATAGAGACAAATTTGGATCGCATCGTGTCTGGGGTAAGAGCGCAAGGCACCGTGGCCAAGCGACCGGTCAACGAAGGCCGGAGCGGTGGAATCGGCGGTGGACTGGGCATGGGAAGCAACTTCGTCTGGCACGGGCGGTAGCTTAGGCCATTTCTGCGAGGAATATATTTACTGTTCGAACAATGTGGTGTTACATAGGGCCTGTTTTCGCCGGGTATTAAAAATGCCACAAACTCCTTCTAATGCTGATACTTCTACGTCGACCGCGAGCTTATTTTGTTGTCTCGGTAGGAGCGGGCGCTTCGGGCGCGTCTCTACGTCTCTCGTATCGCTTGTCGGAGTCGAGAACGCCAAATACGCCGCGGAAGCGCTTGCGGATCTGGCGCGATGAGTTAGTACAGTTCGTGCTCTGGAGTTGCAAGGCTAAATACCTCTTCGGAAGGCCTATACTCCCTGCCAAAGAATTCAAGCTCGGAGAAGAATAATGTATAGCCAAGGAAACCTGCTGCCCGTTAGAACAGCTCCTGATCGGCACCGCAGTGTCCTGCACGAACCAAGGACGGTCGCAAGCTGAGCAAGCTTAACGGCTTTATTCCATCGCGGCCGCGCATACACCAATGCTAGACGTCGCTTGTACTTCTTTTCGAATCGAAGCTGGGATTGAGGCGAGAGATTCGTAAAGTCGGGAGGCCAGACTTTCTTCGTGCGGTACGGATTGTTGAAGACTGAGAGCTTGGAGCCCGCTTCTTGCGCCGCTCTTCGTACGAATGTGGGAAACATATTCCAAGCGATCGGAGCTCGTTCGTGATCACAATGGCTGGTGGTGGTGCAACGGACGAACTGAAAAGGCATGATCTAAACGATGCGGCGTCAGGCCTTCGACCATTGTTAGCATGCTAAGCCACACTTTGTGTCGCAGCCACACACATCCCTTAGCCACATTAAAATCTAAGCTAGCAAACGGCGGGTGCTGATACGGGATACGTACCGATCAAGGGCCTCTCAGGCTATCCGCCTGCGACACTGCGAGCGTGGCGCTCTGAACAGCGGCCAGTGACCACTAACAGTACCCCGCCATAACCACCCAAGTCATCGCGGGGCACACTCAGCCTCGAAAAAAACATCGGAGCTGCGACGAAATCTCCCCCACGTTAGACTGTGACTCAGGACTATTTCGACCACGACATCCCGAAGGAGCAGAAACGAGCACGTGATACCCGGCAGTGACTCGTTACGCCCGGCGCAAGAGTGATCGTCGAAGCACATAACTACGCATCGAGTGGCTGGAATTGGCCCCCGCTGATTCCACCTCCACGATATCGAACGAGAAACCCACAATCATGGCTAACGAAGCCGCCAAGGCCCTCGAGGCCCTCCAGGTCTCCAAGACCAAAGAGCTCAAGGGAACCGAGAAGCGTGATTTTCTCATTTCCCTCGAGAAGAAGTACCAGCAGAGATGGGCCGAGGAGAAGATCTTCGAGGTCGACGCCCCGTCCACGAAGGAAGTCCCTCTGCACTCCATCACTGCCGAGGAGCTGCGCCAGCAGCAGCCCAAATGGTATGATACAATCGCGTAGGGCGAATGTAACGAATGTTGACAAGAGGATAGGATGGGCTGCATGGCCTTCCCTTACATGAACGGTCGTCTCCACGCCGGTCACTTGTTCTCTGTGAGCAAGGTCGAGTTCGCTGCCGGTGTAAGAGAAGCCACATAACAAGAATTGCAAGGGAAAAGCTGACGGCGTGATCCAGGTCGCCCGTATGCAGGGAAAGCGCGCCCTTTTCCCCATGGGATGGCACGCGACCGGTATGCCCATCAAGGCTGTGGCCGATAAGCTCAAGAATGAGGTCGCCATGTTCGGCCGTGACTTTGAGGGATACCAGGAGGAGGAGGTCCTCGTCGACGACAAGCCCGTCGAGGCCAAGGCGGCCCGTGACGATATCACCAAGTTCTCCACCAAGAAGAGCAAGGCGAATGCCAAGACGATCAAGGCCAAGTATCAGGTATGCAGCGGCTGCTAAGATCCTGTGAGAATAGTGCCTGATTGCTTCTTAGTTCCAAATCATGGAGGCCATGGGCATCCCTAGAAAGGATATTCACCTCTTCGCTGACGCTTCCTACTGGCTTGAATTCTTCCCCCCTTTGGCCCAGGAGGACCTGACAAGTCTCGGCTTCAGAATTGGTTCGTGGGATTCCACCCCCATCAAAGTATGATTGACTGACCGGCAAAGATTGGCGCAGATCTTTCATCACCACCGAGGCCAACCCCTACTTTGATGCATTTGTTCGCTGGCAGATGATCCGCCTCAAAGAACTGAACAAGATTAAGTTCGGCAAGAGGTACACTATCTACTCCATTAAGGACGGTATGTACTTGCCCGTGTCTCGAATTCATTACTGTTTGCTGACACCTCGTAGGACAGCCTTGTATGGATCACGACCGAGCCGAGGGTGAAGGTAAGTTCCTCACAACTCCTTTCATGCTGCTCAATGATCTGACCCTGTCAAAGGTGTTGGTCCTCAAGAGTACACCGGGCTCAAGATGAAGGTTCTCGAGTGGGCGCCCAAGGCTGGAGAGGCCCTCAAGTCTAAGCTGCCCGCGGATGCCAACGTCTTCCTCATCCCAGCCACCCTGCGCCCCGAAACCATGTACGGCCAGAATGCCGTCTTCGTGTCCCCCAAGATTACCTACGGTGTCTTCAAGGCTTCCGAAAAAGACTACTACATCATGACCCAGCGGTAAGCGCGTGTTGTATTTCTTACCTTTGCAAGATGGGAACTGATATCTCAAAAGTGCTGCTCGTAACATGGCCTACCAAGGCCTTTTCGTCCAGGACGGTGTTGTCGACCAGACTGCTGAGATTGACGGTTCCGCCCTCATTGGTACTCGCGTCCATGCCCCCTTTTCCGTCCACAAGGATGGCGTCCGTGTCCTTCCTATGGAATCCATCCTGCCTACGGTACGTTTAACCATTTGCTGCTATCTAGCATGACTAACACCCCCAAGAAAGGTACTGGCGTCGTCACCTCTGTCCCCTCGGACAGTCCCGCCGATTGGGTCATGACCATGGACCTTCGCAAAAAGGCCGCCTATTACGGTATCGAGCAGGAGTGGGCCGAGCTTGAGATTGTGTCCATCATCAACACCCCTTCTGGAGACATGATTGCCAAGACTCTGTGCGAGCAGCTCAAGATTGCTTCTCCCAAGGACACCGTTCAGCTTGACAAGGCTAAGGAGACTGCGTATTCTGAGGGCTACTACAAGGGCACCATGAACATTGGCGAGTTCAAGGGCGAGGCCGTCGAGACTGCCAAGCCCAAGGTTCGCCAGTCCCTGATCGACCAGGGTTTGGCGTTCGTCTACTCTGAGCCTGAGCGCAAGGTTGTCAGTCGGTCAGCAGACGACTGCATCGTTGCCCTGATGGACCAGTGGTACCTCGACTACGGAGAAGAGTCCTGGAAGAAGACTGCTCTCGACTGGGTTGAGAACGCGGACGGCAAGGGCCTGAACACCTTCAGCCACGAGACCAAGAACGCTTTCCAAGGTGTTCTCAACTGGCTCAACCAATGGGCTTGCGCAAGATCGTACGGTCTCGGTTCCAAGCTGCCTTGGGACCCGCAGTTCCTCGTCGAGTCGCTGAGTGACAGTACCATCTACATGGCGTACTACACCATTGCCCCCTACCTTCACAAGGATATCTTTGGTAAAGAGAAGGGCACTGGTGGCATCGGCCCCGAGCAGATGATTGACGAGGTCTGGGACTACGTCTTCTGCCGCCGCGAGCTTGACGACAAAATCCTCTCGGAGTCGAAGATCTCTAAGGAGACTCTGGAGAGCATGCGCCGCTCGTTCGAGTATTTCTATCCCCTCGACCTTCGCAGCTCCGGCAAGGATCTCATCGGCAACCACTTGACATTCTTCCTCTACATCCATCTTGCCATGTTTACCCCGGAGTACTGGCCCAGAGGTATCCGTACCAACGGCCACCTGATGCTTAACGGAGAGAAGATGAGCAAGTCGACTGGCAACTTTATGACGCTGCAGGATGTTGCCCGCAAGTTCGGCGCCGATGCTGCCCGTATTGGTCTGGCCGATGCTGGTGATACCAACGGCGACAGCAACTTCGAGGAAGATGTTGCCAACCAGGCTATCCTGCGTCTGCACACTCTCAGAGGTATATTTCTGTCTGCCACACGCTGGTCAGGTCAAGTTTGTGCTAACAAAAGTTAGAATGGTGCGAGGATGTCGTCAAGAACAAGAGCGAGCTTCGGACGGGCGAGTTGAACTTTTTTGACAAGGTCTTCAACAACGAGATGAACGTCATTGCCAAGGAAGCCATCCAGCAATACTGTAAGCATGCTATGTATGGATTTTACGCTGCGGCACAGCTGACTGATGTTCTCTAGCCGATACGTCCTACAAGCTGGCTTTGAAGGCGGCTTTCTACGAGTAAGTCTATACGGCAAATATTGGTCAACACCCCACTAACGTGAGACGACAGCTTCAACAACGCCCTCTCTTTCTACCGCGAGAGCTGCGCCTCGGTCAAGATGCACCACGACCTGGTCCTGCGCTACATCGAACTCCAGTGTCTGCTCATTGCTGTCATTGCCCCTCACTGGGCCGAGTCGGTGTGGACCGAGATCCTGGGCAAGCCGACGTCGATCCAGCAGGCGACATTCCCGGAGATCCCCGAAACTGACGCGGCGCTTACAGCAGCGAGAAAGTACATATCGGTCACGGCGTCCAACGTCAACTCTGCCGAGTCTCTTCAACTCAAGAAGAAGGCCAAGGGCAAGGAGACGTCGTTCGACCCCAAGAAGCCCAAGAAGCTCACCATCTTGATGAGCGAGAAGTTCCCGCAGTGGCAGCAGGCCTACATCGACCTCCTCAAGGAGATGTGGGACCCCGAGACCAAGTCAGTGGATGATAAGGCGCTCAACGGAAAGATCGCCAAGATGGGCGAGATGAAGAAGGCCATGCCGTTTGTCCAGGGCCTCAAGAGACGTCTGCAGCTGGGCGAGCCGGCTAGCGCAGTCCTGGAGCGCAAGCTGGCGTTTGATGAGAAGGCCGTGCTCGTGGACATGATTGACGGTCTCAAGCGCAGTGCCAACCTCGTGGAGGTGAAGATCATTGCAGTGGAGGAGGGCAGCAAAAAGGGTACGGACCTCGTTACGGGTGCTGTGGAGGACAACTTGCCGCCTAACGCCGAAGGCGCTGTGCCCGGTGCCCCCAACTTTTTGTTTGCCAACGTGGAGTCGTCATGAGGTGCAACGGAGACGATGGGTCAAAATCAAGACTTGTACTCCCCTGGACGACGGCGGCATCTTTGTCTCATTTTGTTTAACCGGGTCAGAGAAGAAGAAATAAGATCAAGATGAGAGTTAGATATCAATGATTAAAAGTTCTGTTCAAGAGCACACAATCGTTGCAGTGGCGTTCTGGATATGCCTCTCTTGGTAAGAAAGCAGTAAGACCGGGAGATGCATTCTTAGTGCCGGGCTTGGCGCGGAGACGCGTGGCCGAGTGGTTCGGTTCCTTGCGAGCTGGAACGGCAGAGGTTCGTTCTCCAGCGAAGGGGAAACGAGAGAGGAATGGTACGGAACAAATACCGGTAGGTGTGCTTCTGTGTAGACTTGGGGACTTCCTTGGAGACAGCTGTCGCACTGAGGCCTGAAAGAGACATGTTGCTTGGAAAGTGGCAGTGTGGCTTAAGGGAGGAATGTCTGGGGAACAGTGGCTGGTGTGACACTTCCGAGGTCTGATTGGGTAAGGTGGCTATGGGGATGAGGTGGCTGGGGCAGGCGGAGTCGACAGGGAAACAAAAAAACCTGGCTGGGACAGACGTCTTTCCACACACACTTTATGGAACCCTGGTCCCTGCCCCCCTCTTTTCCGTTCTATCGCCATGTTCCGCGCACCACCACCACCACCACCAACCAGTCACTCACACCTCTCTTCAGCTTTTCAGAGCACTCGGCTGGAAAATACAGCCATTGTGTGTGTGTGTGTGTGGACTCCCAGGGGCTGCGTGGCTTGGCTTGGTCTGGAGCAACATGATATGTTATGATGCACAAAGACGCAAGATCTCTTCCCCCCCTCCCTCGAGAGCTCGAGGAAAGGCCGGCCAATATCCAGGCACAAGGGGGACGAACGGACAACCGATGCAGCCGCCTTTCTGCTTCTTTTCCCCGCACCTTTGGATGAGTCGATTCCTCTCCTCGCCCACCGACAACCGGTTACACCGACAACCTAGGATCAGTTCTTTAAGCTCCCCGCTTACGGGCCAATGCTCCGGTTGTCACACCCCTGCACTTTGTCCCTTGATGCGAAGTGTTGGCTAAGCCCCCTCTCGTCAGGTATGACGCAATTGAGCACGGCGTCGGGTATCGCCAACTTGCTTCACCCCACCCCTGTTCTTGCGCGACGACTGGTCCCTTTGTTGGTCGTGACCATGGCTGGAATTGGTACAACCGTCCATGCTACTGGGCAAAGATTCTGGTCGGACGGCAGACGAGGCAGCTCAGCTCAGCTCCCCTCCCGCCCTTCCTCGGTGGTGGTGGTGGTGGTGGTTGGGGTGACGAAAACAAAAGCAAACAAGCCAAACCATTTCCACCCTGGACCGAAATGACGATATCCACTCCCGTGTGTTGCAGGTTTGCGGGAACACGGCAGCTTAGCACCGTTGACAAGCGTCACTCATTCTTCCCATTGTCGGCTTCGGTTGCCGTGGGTAGAAATGCCCCCTCCCCTAAGCCAGGTACGGTACAGATCGGATAAATGCCCCCAGGGCAGACTTCTGCCTGCGTGCCTGCGTTGGGTGAACTCTGATCGTCGCGCCCAAGAGCTTGGATCCCGGCTCCGCCTGGGACTGCCTGATGTTTTCCCGGCGCGAACCCGTGGGATAATAATCGCCTTCGTCAGAACTCGTCATGGGGGCGGGGGGTTGTGCTGATGTGTTTTCTCTTCGCCCCGGACCTGCTAAACGAGATGGGATGGTTGCAACATGAAATAAAAAATCGAGGTGGTAGGCCTGCTGCGACTCACCAGAGGTGTTGCCTTTTTTTTTTTTTTTTTTTTTTTTTTTTTTCTTCCACCCTTGTTGCTGCCATTGACGGGTTTCGGTGCAGAGACAATGAGAGGGTTGCCTGCAAGTGAGGCCATCCCCAGCCATCTCTCTATGCACAAATTCGACGTTGAACCCATCAGAGCTCACCACGAAGGCCCATCCCAGCCCTCTCTTTCTCTGAAGCCATCGCTCCACCGAGCCGTGTCTCTCGGAAGAAACAAACCCACCCGGCTCCCCATGCCCATCCCTGCTCAGCGAACGACAACCCTGTCCCGCCTCGTTCGGCAGCTTCCACCAGCTTACACCCCGTCCCCCCCCTGTCTGCGCGACCAGTCCAGATCCAGTAGCCACAGGGATAAGCAAGCAAGGAAATAAAGGGCCAGAGACATGATGTTGTCGTTCCGGCAACGGATTCCGTAATGGACCTCTTGGCCTCTCTCCTAAGGCCGCGCTTCCCTGCTTCAGCCAGGCCCTGTAAACATATGCAGAAACCCACAGCATGAAGGTAGCACACAGCATACCTCGACCAACCCTTCGTTTTCCAACCCAAGTGCCGTCACAGCCCACCCCCTGGTCGTGATGATGTCGTGTAAAATCGCCATACTTGGCATTGCTGCTGTCACCGACTCGCACAGCGTGCGGCGTACGTAGTGGTACCGGCTTGGTGTTGCTTGTCACGCAAACCCTCACTTCCGGTCTCTCATTATATATCCCCCGTCCGTTTCCTCGCTCACACCGAGTCCTTTCGATTCCCGTGTCTCACTACCCGCAGCCAGTTCGCCAACTCTCGCTCTCAAGCAATCAACCAGGGAGCCTCAGTTTTCAAGCCCAATCGGTCGCTTCCTTCTCGGTAACAACCGGACTGACTCCTCCTTACTACAACCACCTCAAATCAAAAAGCTCCCAGGCTCTTAAACGCCCCAAGCTACACATCAAAAATGCGTTCTTTCGCCATCCTCTCCGCCGCCGGCCTCGCCGCCGCACAGGTCACCACCATCATCATCACCGACGGTATCACCACGACTCTTACCCTGCCCGCCTTCACCGAGTCCACCTCGCTGGTCACCGTCACCTCCATCGTGCCCGAGACCACCGTGACCGTCACCCCGGAGCCCACGCCGTCCACCACCGTGGTCATCACCGAGGGCACCACGACCGTCCCGGCCGGCTTCACCACCACCACTGCCGTCGTAGTCGATGACCCCCCGTTACCACCACCATCCCCATCGTCATCCCCACCTACCCCGAGTCCGACTCCGCCGTTCCCCTCCCCTCCTTCACCGAGTCCGCCAGCACCATCACCCCCGTCCTCCCCTCCGTCACCGGGCCGGCTAGTACCATCACCGCCGCCCTCCCCTCCGCCAACAGTGAGTATTTTCTCTCAACACGGCATTTCTTATATAGCAGGAATAGCAGACAACTAACACGGTCCCAGCCACGCTCGCCACTCTTACCCAGACCTACTTCACCTCGACCCCCAACGCCACCAGCTCCGGCCCCGTCGTCGTGCCCACCGCTGCGGCCGACAAGCTCCAAGGCTCCGTCGTCGGCCTCGTCGCCGCCGGCATCGCCAGCTTTTTCCTCATCTAAAGAGCCAAAGGTCTCGATGGAATTTTCTTTACGCTTAACGAGGGCGAGGCGGGAACGGCCTGCTTCTTATTAATGAACGTTAACAATTTCGATGGGAAAATAAAATGTAAGAGGGGAGGGGCTCTAAGTTTACGGTCCTCTTCTTTTTTCTCTCTTACATGTATGACGAGTCACGGCTTGGAGCAACGGCGTTGGACAAACTTGCATACGATGATTAATGACTTTAATCACGACGTAGCATTCAAACTGCTACCTAATTTCGAATACAAATATTTCTAAACTGCTACTTTTCGAAGACCCCAGTCTCGTAGGGTCGACGGCTGGAACGTGTGACGTGATATCTGGTTGAAGCCTGCCTAGGAACAAATGGAAAATAGACTTGGGAATTCTACATGTCTGACGAAGACCGGATATCCAACTTCTCCATTCCTTACTGGCCAGTTCAACAATCCCTTGCGCCTGATATGTGTTCCGGTAACGTTTGATGCTATATACGCTGGAGCTAGGAGCGCGCAGCATTTATGCTTGGTGCGAGGTCCCTTTGATTTTAACAACCATATCCCGAACCGCGCCCTCGTTCAGACTGGTTTGCAGAGCTCATCGTCCCTTGCGGTACAACTCAATCTCCCCTCTCTCGCCATCCAAAACAGGGAGGGCTCAGAGGACGGGGCGTGACTCAGGTGCGCCGTAAGACTGAAGCCTCGTATCGCGGTGCGCACAAGTCGCCTGTTAACCCTAGGCTCGAGAGGATGCCTGGCCTTACTTCGAGCTCACACAGCCTCGTTAACTGCCGCTCCGCGGCAGGCGACCGAGGTGAGAGTGGGTGTCCCTGCTGATGGGGACGGCGTCTGCAACCGCCCGTTTCGGCGCGGCATTCCCGTTGAAACCTGGATTGGCATACTATTGTCCACAGCCTGGCTTCTCAAGCGGTGATGGGAACCTGGGACGTCGCCTCGTCGACAAGCTCAGGGTCGTCTTCGGGGTCCTTGGGGAGATCGTCCTGCGCGCGTTCTTCTGTCAACCGTACCATCCTGGTCCGAAGTGCTTTCTTTGTGGAAAAGCGCGAGATGAAGAAGAAGAAAAACATACCTTGTCAAAGATGACGCGGATCATGAGGCTGCAGCTGGGACATACGGCAATGTCCTCGTCGTCGCGCAGGTCGGCCAGTGCAATCTGGAACTTGTCGCCGCAGGGGCAGGGGTAGTGGTAGATCTGCATGTCCTCGTCGTAGGTCATGTCCTCGATCTCGATCTCGTCGTAGATGGAAACATTGTCGTCGGACATTGCGGCGGTGTCTTCGTCGCGACTGTGGTGACTTGTACTGACCGGGCGAGTATGTGTTCGACTGGCTCACTGGGATGTGGCGATGGAGTCACCGTAGGCGCAAAGTTCACTGCAGATGGGGATGCAGAAAATTGGTAAAAGAAATAAAAATAAAAAAGGTCTCTTCAGGTTTGCCCCGCGGTGTGGCTGGTAGTGGCGGACTTCCCCCAGAGTCAAGCCACACTATGGAACGCGCCTCAGGCAGCCACACATGGGAGCAAATCACATGCCATCGGCATCCGATTCACATGGGAACGGCGGACCCAGACGCCCGTTTCCGGGGTTCGCCAATCACGCCTCTTCCTTCTGTGGGGCCATGTTTTCTCCAGTGTATACTCTGGGGAGCCGAGGGACAGCGAGGGCAGCACCGGGGAAAGGGTTCCAGTCCGCAGGGAGTCCTAAACAAAGACCCGAGCCCCGACTCGCATACGTACCCGTCTAGCCTGTTGAAGGAACCAACAAAGACCGAAAGCATCGTCCGAAGGAACGTGTGACCCCCAGCCATGGCCGTTGGCGACATCCTCTTCCTTCTCACCGACGCCGAGTAATCCCAATAACCCCACCTCCCCGTCTCCGCGATACCCAACCGACGAACGACTCAATCCGGGACGAATGCGCTGACGGCTCGATCCCCGACGCGGACGATCATACCCTCAGTCCTAAGCTACTGGTAACGAGGCGCGCCGTGTCTTGGCGACGACGAACCATCCCGCGACAACATCGCCAATCCTCGCCAATCCTCACCCACCGAACCCCGGTATCCCTATTCCCAAGAAGTATCCTTGGCGGGGCGCAACGCATCGCCCGCGATGGCCGTTCAATCCAAAGTGTCCCTCATCGGGATCCCCTCGAACCGCACCATCACCAACCTCGTCCTCCAGCTGACCCAGCTCTACCTCGCCAACCGCTCGCGCATCTCCCGCGCCGTCTGGATCACCCTCTTCGTCGCTCTCGCCAACCGCATCCGCCATGCCATCTCGGAACAGAAGGCCGCGTCGGCGCGCGAGGCCGCCGCCCGCGAGACCCGCGCCACCGTCGCCGTGTCGGACGAGGACGTCACCAAGAAGCGCAAGAAGGTCGAGCTGAACCGCGAGTTCTTCCGCTCGCTCATGCGCCTGCTCAAGATCGTCATACCCGGATGGAGGACCAAGGAGGCGCGCCTGCTCATCAGCCACTCCTTCTTCCTGGTGGTGAGGACGTTGATCAGTCTCAAGGTTGCCGCGATGGACGGCGCCATCGTCAAGAGTCTGGTCAAGGGTAACGGGAGAGAGTTTCTGACGCAGATCGTGTGGTGGATGCTCATCGCCATCCCCGCGACGTTTACGAATTCAATGGTCTGTTCACGATGCTTCGCGGGCCCCCAAGATACCGACGATGCTAACACGGCGACGCAGCTTTCCTACCACCAAGCAGAGCTGTCGCTCAAGTACCGGACACGGTTGACGCAGCACATCCATGACAAGTACCTCTCTAAATTAACTTTCTACGGCATCTCCGCCCTCGACGACCGGATAAACAACCCCGACCAATTGATCGCCGTCGACGTTGCCAAGTTCTCCAACAGCTTAGCCGAGCTCTACAGCAACCTGGCGAAGCCGATCCTGGACATGGTAACCAACTCCCCCTTTCCACCCCTTCCCTTTCTCATGTCCAATCCCTAACCATCACTCAGACCATCTACACCCATTCGCTGTCCCGCAGCGTCGGTGGCGAGGGAGTCGTCACCATGGCCCTCCTCGTCCAGCTCTCCGCCAACGTCATGCGCGCACTCACGCCGCCTTTCGGCAAATACGTCGCCGACGAGGCCCGTCTCGAGGGCGAGTTCCGCTTCCAACACTCGCGCCTGATTGACCATTCGGAAGAGGTCGCGCTCTACCACGGCCATGAGGCCGAGAAGGACACCCTCGACAAGGGCTACTTCACCCTCATCAAGCACGTCAACTACATCCTCCGGCGCCGCTTCTACCACGGCTTCATGGAGGACTTTGTCATCAAGTACTTCTGGGGCGCCCTCGGCCTGCTCCTCTGCTCCGTGCCCGTCTTCGTCAAGATGCCCGGGCACATCTCCATGAACATGGGCGACCGCACAGAGAGCTTCGTCACGAACCGCCGCATGCTGCTTTCCGCGTCCGACGCCTTCGGCCGCATCATGTTCTCGTACCGCGAGATCATGGAGCTGGCGGGCTACACGTCGCGCGTCGACTCCCTCCTCGAGGTCATGAACGACATCCGCGCCGGCCGCTTCGAGAAGAAGCTCGTCTCCAGCTCGGGAACCGAGAACAATGAAGCCGTCCTCAAGGGTCGCGGTACCGTCGTCGAGAGCAAGGACATTGAGTTTATCAACGTGTAAGTGCCCGCAACCCGATAACCCCTCGTGGAAGAAGCTGACCCGAGCAAGCCCCATCATCTCCCCCAACGGCGACGTCCTGATCAAGGCCCTCTCCTTCTCCCTAAAGCAGGGTGATCACCTCCTCGTCGTCGGCCCCAACGGCTGCGGCAAGTCGTCCCTCTTCCGCATCCTGGGCGGCCTCTGGCCCGTCTACGGCGGCATCGTCTACAAGCCCCCCTTCTCCGACATCTTCTACATCCCGCAGCGGCCCTACCTCTCCCGCGGCTCCCTCCGCACGCAAATCACCTACCCAGACTCCCTCCGCCAGATGCGCGCCAAGGGCGTCACCGACGCTGACCTCCTCTCCATCCTGACCCTCCTCGGCCTCGAGCACCTTCCGGGTCTCTACGACGCCGGCTGGGACGCCGAGGCCGAGTGGCGCGACGTCCTTTCGGGCGGCCTGCAGCAGCGCGTCGCCATGGCCCGCCTCTTCTACCACCGCCCGCGGTACGCCATCCTCGACGAGTGCACCTCGAGCGTCACCCTCGAGACGGAGAAGGTCATGTACGACAACGCAAAGGCCCTCGGCATCACCCTCATGACCGTCAGCCATCGCCGCAGCCTGTGGAAGTACCACAGCCGCATCCTCCAGTTCGACGGCCAGGGCAACTACGTCTTCACCAAGCTCGATGCCGACCGCCGCCTCAAGCTCGAGGACGAGAAGGAGGACCTCGAGGTCCTCCTGCGCCAGGTGCCCGAGATCGAGAGGCGCATCGCCGAGCTGACGGCCGCGTAAGCGAGCGCAAAGGAAACAGTCGCGGCGGCTGCTGGGCAAGGGGTAGAAGAGGGTGTGTTGCTGACGAAGGCACGGGGCCAAAGGGGGGGACACGAACCTGCGTAGTATTCACAGGGTCCCCATAAGAGGCTCGAGTGGGCGAGGGGAAATGGGGGAAAGGGGTATCATCAGCATGATTTCATGGATTTATGGAAAGCTGCAATCTGTACATAGTGTAGAACGCACGACGACACGCACACTGGACCTGGCGTAGAACTGGCCCGGTAATCGAAAGACTTTAATATTACACTTTCCTTTTTCATTCCTGGTTAGGCCTCTGAGCAAGCAACCCGCGCCTGTACACGCACAATATGGCTGCGTCCAAGCTCTCAACGCCCCTCGCATAAAGAAAACCAAATATCACAATTCTACCCGGCCTCGCACAGGGTCACCACAACTTAGTCTGCTCGGTATCATTTCCTGTCCGCCAACACAACGTTCAAACTGCTTCTGGTTGCTCACCCCACGCTGTGCAGATCCGAGGTATCAATCAAACCTGTCCTTTCGCTCGCCTTATTTCAACAATCATACCCCATCAGACGACCTTAATCTCTTCTCGCCACGTCCTGCTACAAGATCGAAAGCCCCTCGCAGCCCTGGTGTTCAGCCATAGAGGTTGTTTGGGATGGGAGCAGCAGTCTCCGCTGTGTATGCCGTCCTCAAGCAGCAAGATACCCTCGAGATCTGCCTAGAATTCGCAGCAGACCTCTTGTTGACGTCTCGAACCTTGGGCTTGTCCCTCCAAGTAAGACACTTTCTGGTCCCTTGCCTCCGCTAGCAACGGGAAAAGGTCTCGCTCTGGCTGGCTGCGGACTACACTAGAGGCGCAATGCCTCGACACCGGACGCTGTGCGTCTGTTCCCAGGTAGTGTAACACCCCCAGCAGAACTCGTAGCGGCACTTGATGCCTATGATAATGTGAGCTTCGGTTTGCGGTAGGTTACAGTGTAGCACGATTCCAGGGACAGGAGCGAGGCAACTACACAAAAGGAGTGAAGTGTTTACATACATGTCATGTGCGAGCTGTTTAATGGGCGTTAGCATACACGAGTTTGCTCAAGAAAAAGCTCTCGAAAAGAGACTCACCAACCAGAGTTCTTCTCAATGGCCCAACCACATCCAGGACACGGTTTTGTCGTTTGGTCCACAGTTATCCGACTCTGTTCTTCTTCCGCTTTGCGCCGGGCAGCAACTTTCCTGGCCAGGGCTGTCGCTCTGCGTGCCCTTTCCCTTTCGTCGCGTTCCCTGCTCTCACGTTCGTGTACCTCTGCCTGCTGCTCCGCCATGAGACCCTGGGCCATGGCGCGGTCGGCATCCTCAAGCGCCTGTCTTGCCGAGTCAAGCTCATCGTACTCCATCTCTATGCGGGAGCGGAAGTTCTCGGGATCTCGTAGCAGCGCATCGTATTCCTCGCATGACAGGTTTTCGTGCCACACGACGTTGTGATTGAAGCAAGAGCGCTGGCCGCAGTGTAAGCAAGTCACCTTGGGCTGACCTTCGTCCACGTCGTGGAGCTGACCGGAGCCGCAGTTTGCTGTGCACCAGATAAATCTATCGGCCTCGGCCATGGCCGCTCGGAGGGCCAGAGCCTCGTACCTGATGACCCGTCAGAAGACGATGCTCGCTTTTGAGAAGTGTAACTCTGGCAGACGTACCGGGCAAAGGTCTCCTCATCTGCGTACTTTTGAATGTCGACGTATTCCAGAAGCTCGCGACACTCTGGACACCGAATGTCTGTCCACAGCTTGCTGTTGAAGTCTGATTTGATAGACATCTGCAGACACTCTAAGCACGCCTCGGGTGGGTGCGTACACGTGGGCGTAATACTTAGGACTGGGAAGGATGATGGGCCCCTTGTCTCGGCACAAATGGGACATTCTCTCGAACCTCCAAGGTCATTGAAGGGAAGTCTCTGTCGAGTAACTACGACATCTGTGGTGTCTGTTGCCTTGTGATATCTCTGGCCGAAGCTACTACTTATTAGCCACCACAGAAACGCAACAACTCTGACAATGGAAGCATGTGATAGTCACAGGACCTATAGTAAGCATTCTGTAAGAGGGAAGCGGATCTGATTTCGTCCTAGACCAGAGGGGACTCGCCCACCTGAAGTCATCAGCTCCGAGATCAGCAGAACGCGACCCGGAACCTGAGTCCTGGCTGCGCAAAAAGGCGACTGTCATGGCCTGTTCCTTCTGCTCAAGGAGAGCCATATACGGGTTGTTTGAGGTCAACGAGGCCAGTCTCGAGTCGGACCTAGGCCTTGAAGCAGGCGATTGAATGGGTGGTGTGCTCGCGGCGGTGCTGGCACTGCCACCCGTGTTCTGCGGCGAGAAGGGCGCGATGTCAATGTCAGCAAGAATCGACGCCGGCGTGGGGAGGAGATAGCCTCTTTGCCGCGTCTGAGACAAGGCAAACGAAGCCGCCGTCTCTGGCTCTGACGGAGTCGCCCTAGGTGCCGGCATGGGAAAGTCAAAGTCGGCCATGATCTCGGCGCTAATACCACGGTAATAATGATCGCGTCGCGGGGGCTCCCGGGAGGGTCCGGAGAGTTGATCCTGGGGAGTGCGTGTCACCTGCGTCGGAGGCTGTTCCTCCTCTATCATATTCTCTACATCGATGGCCATTTCCCAGTCATACTCCGGGGGTGCAGTATCGAACCCTTCGTCGCTGAAACTCCCCATCAGAGAGGAGTTGGCAATGGAATGATAGCTAGGCGGCAGCCCGGCGTTGGGAGGAGCGAACATTCTGGTCAAAGAGACAGAATCGACGGAAGGAGCATATCTCGGGCCCGGGATAAGACTGCGTCGTTTTTTAGCCGTTGTAGTTGGTCTTCGGTTACTGATCCTGTTCAAGACGTTGATGTTATTGTCGGGCCAGCTGATTATGGGCTAAAAATACCGTTGACAGGCAAGTCGTCAGTATGCAGGGAGGACGTCGAAGGGTTTGTCATGTGGCGTGGTATAAGTCCGGCCAGAGACATCCAATTCGAGAGTGTCAAGGTTGCGGGACGAGGTAGATTGATCCTCATCAGCGCCTGTAGATGACCGCTCCCGCATGCGGACAGGGACCAGCGAAGAGGAGACACAGATAGTCGGGGTCCAGACTCTGTCAAGCAGTTTCTTCCTTGATCGTGCTGGAAGTCGCCAGGGAGTTCGTGATTACGTGCGTCAAACATGGCGAGATTCGACACGCTCGCCAGGGTATCCCAGGCCTTATGCTTGGAGTGGTTACTCGGAACCTTAACCTTGTATCGACCGTTCGAGCATACGACTGATGCATCCAAGCCACAGGCCAAAGAAGTGTCGCGTACACTGAGTGGATGAAGCAGCATAGTAGGTGTTGTGCCAACGAAGAGGGATGACCTGATGGCTGAAGGATGGGTTGGTCTCATCTTGGGACGTTCCGCAGTGTGTGCCGGACAAGAATGGCAGTGTTGTTGGTCTGAGAGAAAGCGAGGTGCTGGCGCCCGACGCATGCTTCGAAGTGATTCTAGACTGAGATGCCGGCTCCGTCATGCAAGGAGTAACACGGACTCTGTGAGGCGGGAATGTTGTAGTGCAGCTTGACGTGCTTTGCTACGTGATGCCGTGCTCTCTTTTGGGACGATGGCGGCCAAGGCATTAGAGTCAACGAACTGGAGGATCATGGGGCGAGGCTGGGCAGATCAGCTTTGAGCCATGGAAGCAAAAAATGGCTCCAGGTCTACGTCCGAGTCGTTCATGCAACGGAAGGAACAGACCTGCAAATGCAAGGGAAAAGGAGAAGGAAGGAGCTTTTAGCGGAGGCACGTGTCTCGGCAGGTACCTTCTCATGTACCTGCTCAGGTTCAGGTGCCTCCCCTCACTAAAGCTTATCGCTGTCGCCCGCCGTTCGGTTAGCGGCATCTCCACTGGAAAGAATGCTGCCTTCATTAGCACCGTCAGGGGCTTCGACTTACACGGGCAGCAACCCAGGCCATATTTTGCAGGCACCGAACCACCGCAGCCATTCATCGTTAACGCTATTCACCCACACCCATGCGACTTCTCGTTTCGACTTCGGACCTCGTGAACTCACACTTCTTCAGAGAGACCCGCGCTTGGCACTTTGAGGGCCTTGTCCATGAAACGAGACCGCCTTGGGTCTGGGGCTTGGGGCGATGAAGTACCGGTCTGCTCAAGTTACTCGGTTCCTCAAGACTCTCTCGTCTGAATGTTCATCTTATAGCTTACCAACACATGGAAACAACATAGAAAAAACATGGAAAAGAGTTTTGAGATGCAGTGAGAAAGCTTGTATAAGTGATATTTGGTCCATATTCGTGTCACTGCCATTGGAGCCTCGTCATCCCGCGACGAGTATGCTACTAGCTATTTTGCATGACATACGTGCCATCTCCTAACCGCATGCGCAAAGACTCATACCGAAATTCTAACCTCCTGGATAGTTACTGGGAAAATGAACCAGCCTGCGTAGGAGCCTAGCCCCCCCAGCGGAAAGTTGCCCACCCGCCTGCCTCTTGCCTTTCGCGATCGCTTCTAGCACAATAGAGATGGTACAGCAGCGTGCGGTCACCGCTCTCATGGAACTTGATCCGCTTCTCCTGCGGACCCCACGCCACCAGCATCTGCTGTCGTCTTACTGTCTGCGGCTCCTTGATTGAGTCGTTTCGGCCAATCTGTCGCATATAAAGCGCCGGAGCAAGTGTGCAGACGTTGAACAGGTGGTGGTAAAGTTCCATCTTCGAAGGTGGCGGGTCCATCTTAGCGAAGTTGACTGCCTTGCGATTCTGAAGCACGTTCTTGCAATCGAGGTCTGCTAGATTTTCAAAGAAGTCGGGGGACGTCTCAATTTCCCCATCGGGGCCGCATATGATGTACGGGTTGATGTCGAAGTAGAAGTGGTTTGTTGACACTTGCATCTTCTCGTACAGCTGCATCGCCGGCTTGATGCAGTGGTTTCCAAAGCTATTCGAAAACCACTCCGTCTTCTCCCTCCTGCAAAGTATTCTGAAAATGGTCGCGAGCTCCTCGGTCAGTTCCCGTGCTTTCTTGTCCCTGCAGCTCTTAAAGTCTCGTGAGCTCAGGATGGCATTGTATGCCTCGGCAGTCCAGGTTCGAATCGCGAAAAGATCTGCGTTGTGCGTTAATCCCAATCCCCAGGTGCAAGAGGTGCTTCCTACCTCGCTTGGGCTCCACCTGGTACTGTAGGGCCGTCTCCACGAAGCTGAGTACTTCCACGTAGTCCGCAATCGAGCCGTAGAGAGCTTTTTGAAAGATGTTGTCGTTGAGGAATCTCATGATGATGGCAACAACGATATCCTCGTCAGTCTCTGGAAAGGTGGAACCTCTGACCAAGTCCGGGTACATGTGTATGGTTCGCTTCAGACGAAGGGCATCTGTAGGCTTCCGCCGGGCATTCGTGAGGACGTCCTCGACACCTTGGTTGTAGTCATCGAGGATAGTGTCCATGAATTTGGACACCCAGTCGGTGATGCCTTCGACGAGATCGTCATATTCCTGCACTCCTTTTAGAGATGATCGACAGCAGAGCGCAAGAAACTGCACTTACGCGTCCAACTTCTTCGGGTGTGATCTCCTTACGGTAGGGCTGTAGACTGAAGATGTGAGATTGCGCATCTCTCAGCTGCTCCTTCAACGTCGAATTCTCTGTTCGGAGCTGTTTGAGCTTGGGGGCCGACGAATCTTCGTCCGTTTCCAATTCGTCAACAGTGGAGCGCATGTCGGCCTTGATCTCACCAATCCGTTGTTCCGCACGCTCTGCTTTATCCTCGGCGATCTCGGCCCGTGCCGTCGCCGATTCGAGTTGACGTCGCAGTTTCTCAATCTCCTTTTGCAGAGCCAGCTCATGCCTACTGTCGATTCCGTGTCCTCCGCCGCTGGCTCGGAAGGCAGGGAAACTGTTGAAGGTTTCTTTTGGGGGCGGGGAAACGTCAGCCTCGAGATCGATGAGGTCGCCTTCGGCCAATTTGGACGAGTTGGTGGCTGAAGCAGTGTGTTGGGATTGATGAGGATGGTAGGGAGCAGGATAGTTGTGAAAGCGGGTGGCAACAAGGCCTTTGGGCAGAGGTTGCCTTGGTCCCCCCTTGCTCTGTATGCCATGCTGCTCCGGAACTGACACCTCAATCTTTGCGAACCCCATATCGTGAAATTGAAAACTGACAGATGTACTGACCGGCTTGGTGGTGTTGGTTACTTAGTTGTTGTGGACTGGCCTGTAGCGAAGTGTCATTTTGTCGAGGATGGTAGATGCGGCGTCACTGCTGAGGGGATTCTTCTCCGGCACGAGCGTTATGCGGCCCTCGCGGTACTGTGTTCAGGTATGCCACAATCCTTTGGTGTCTTCCATGATGTTGACGGGAGATTCTAGGCAGCGGGATCGACGGAGCAGAGATTGGACGACGAGAGCGAGGTCCAAGAGGAATGAGAGCGCAGGCATGTGCGGACAAAATGTACATAGTAGGGAAAACAAACGTTATGCACAAAGGCAGAATGTTTGAAGAGCGTCGTGCACTACATCATGCCTTGGTTTGCTGTGTTAAAGTCTCCGGGACGGGACCTTCAGCCGCACTGGGCATGCGATAGAAGCACTGGTGCGGGTCAATGGGCCCCGGGACAGCGGAAGTCAGGCAAAGGCTATGGGGAAACCCCAGCTGGTCATGTCAACATCCGCCTGTTGCTCCCGCTAATGTTAGTTGCCATCATAATTGCGGACACATCGGCTTTTGGTGTTAAGGCAGTTCCCTCCCTTATCTGATATATCTGTCTTGTAGTCTTTGGGTTTGCTCAGAGGGGGAACATCGCAAGTCTTGTCGTTTGCCTGGAGGACATTGGCCCGCCTGGCGCGGTCAGACGAGGCATAGTGTTGCCCTATCTCAGCTCGATCTATCCGCCCGAGCCAGTCTGAGCTGTGAATCTTCCAGTTCGATAGGTGCCCACTCAGACCATCGAGGAGTTCAACCTGGAAGAAAAGCGCTGTTCGTTCGGCGGGACATGCGAGTACTCTTGTTCCTGGCCCGTTCCTCCCTTGCCATCCATGCTTGCTTTTGATTGACTTGGGTATACTTATGCGTAAATCAAAGGTCTCGGACGCCTACGATTTCCATGTCTCGCTCGGGCGCACGTCAGGTCCCCATGATGCCTGGCGGCCACCGGCGTCTAGGCGGTGTCCACTTCAAATTCCCACGGACTGCATGATGCTCAAGCGGGCTAGTCATCTTCGGTGGCTTCAGTGCTTGAAGTCGATCGTCGATCGCCGTTGCCATCTCTTGAAGATGGCATTTCGCTCCTTCCACGTTACTCCCTTGTCGTTCGCCACAAGAGGCGAAGGCCGCCTTCCCTATTGGCCAACCTGGGTGCCGCAGAACAGGGGTCGGAACTCCCAAGTACCTGTACCTGCCTCGTTGCACAGCGTAGCACAAGCACCTGGGTACCAGCTACCATGTCCGGCCAGCCACTTCCTTCCTCTGTCAGAAGCTCATGTGCCCACCCGTTCATGTAGACTGGCAGGTATTACTTACCTCTCTACCTGTGCACGCCTTCCTTGCTTCCTCGAGGTTCGTTCGAGGTGGACAAGGTTCAGCCGATGCTTCTTGAAGCCTCGCACCACCAAACGTTTATGTCTACCCAAGCTTCCTCCATTGAAGCCAGGCATGCTCTCCTCGCTGCTTTGGTTTGCCGACCTGATGTTGATATCAGGCATTGCATTTCAACTGGACAAGGCAGTCTAGACAGCATCCTGTCTTGCCTCCACCTTTTTCCCTCTTCACCTCGTCAGCGCCACTGCCTCTGTCTTGTCTCCCAGCATCACGTCTCCCTCCTCCGGCTTCCGCTTTTTCTTGGTTCGAGGCGCATTTCGTCACGTCGAACCCGAATTTGTTTTCTTCCTGAGAATAAGGCTAATCATAGTGTTGACGTCGAGAGCTATCTTTGTGTTTTCTTGCCTTGCTTTGCTATCTACTTTTCTTTGAATCTTTGCCCTGCATACGTTTTGAGTAGTACCTTGGGCTTCGGCGCTTTATTTATTTTTTATTCTTCTTCTTCTTTATAACCCACCTCTAACCCCTCTCTATAACCAAGCCATGTCATCATCTTCCAACATGGAAGACTTTGGGAAGCTCTCTGTAAGCGAGCGCAAGATCGTCGTCGGTATTGACTTTGGAACAACATATTCTGGTGTTGCTTGGGCTGAGACCCAGCGTCCCGATCGACGGACTGCAATCACTACATGGCCCATCAGCAGAAATGTCCTTGAAGGCGAATCTTCCGACAAGGTTCCTACCAAGCTCAGATATGTTGGCGACGAGGTCCAGTGGGGCTTCTCCATCCCCATCACCGCACCTCAGGATGAAGTCATTGAATGGTTCAAGCTGTAAGTGTCTCCTGTCTTTGTCCGTGTCTAATTTCGCTGTCCTTCAGGAGGAAATGACTAGTCAGAATCACTTAGCTTACATTTTACCAGGGACCTCGACCCCTCTCTCCAGAGCATGGGTCAAGCCGTCTCTGCAGAGGGCAGGGGAGGTCGGAATGTAGACAAATTGGTGACTGATTACATCTCGGCTCTCGGTAACCATCTAAGGTATACCCTGAGAGAGAAACTTGGCGAGCAAGTCGTTAAGACCACTCCTCTCGAGTTCGTCGTCACCGTCCCTGCCATCTGGTCGGACCTCGCCAAGGATAAGACCAGGCAGGCCTGCCAAAAAGCCACGGGTCTGACTGCCGTCGCTCCTATTCACTTAGTTTCGGAACCTGAGGCCGCTGCTATATATGCTCTCCACGGCCTGGATCCTCATGGTCTCAGTGTTGACGACACTGTTGTGGTTGTCGATGCGGGAGGTGGTACCGTTGACTTGATATCCTACACCATCACAAGTCTGAAGCCCATCCTCGAGGTTCAAGAAGCCGCTCCGGGATCAGGTGCTTTGTGCGGCTCCACGTTCCTCAACATGCGTTTTGCCAAGTTCTTGAAGGCAAAGCTTGGAAAAGAAGAGGGCTTCGACGATGATATCATGGCCGAGGCCATGGAGCAGTTCGAGAAGAAGGTGAGTTTCCGCCAAACAATTAATTGATCTATCCTTTGTATTCATCTTCTACAGGTCAAGCGACAATTTACCCTCGGCGCTGCCCCTGATGACACCTACACTATTCCTGTGGGAGGCTTGGGGAACAACAAGGAGCTAGGGATCAGCCGTGGCCGATTTTCCTTGAAGGCCTCAGATCTCCAGACGATTTTCGAACCTGTTGTGCTTGAATGCATCAAACTTGTGAAGGACCAGATCACTGCCAGCAATGTCCCAATTCGTGCCATCCTCCTGGTTGGCGGGTTTGGAGCCTCTAACTACCTCAAGGAGCGTTTGCGCAACGCCATCGACAAGAGCATCCAGATCATGCAGCCACCAAACGCATGGCAAGCCGTGGTCCAGGGAGCTGTCATGAAGGGTCTAGCGCAAGTGTCCCCTGAGCACCTCACGCAAGTAAGAATCCAGAACCGGAAGGCTCGTAAGCATTACGGAACCGAATGGCGTACAAAGTATGATGTCAAGCTTCACAAGAATCTGGAACAGAAGCGGCACTGGTGCGGCCTCGATGGTTGCTACAAAGTGTACACCATGGAGTGGTTCATCCAGCGCGGCGATAACGTCTCTGAGAACGAGCCCTTTTACACGTCGTTTGTGTGGACAGGTTTGGTAAGCCAGGGTCGAATCAAGAAGATTAAGATGGATATCTATGCCGACCGAACTCCACGATCCGCCCCCGTCGCTCGCGATGACAACGTTTCCATGCTAGTACACATAGAGGCCGATGTCAGCCATATCCCGGAGAATATGCTTGCCCGTCGCCGGGGTCTTGATGGACAATGGTATTATGAGCTGGGCTGCAAAATTGAGGCGGTTTATCTATCTGCGTCAACTGCTTATACCTTGATTTATAACAGTAAGTCGTCTCACATAAGCCGATATAGCATCTCATTACTTACTCACGGACAACAGACCAGCGGTACAGCACTGTTACTGCCGAATATGTCTGACACTGGCAAGCGCTGAGTTAGGTAGGAATAACATAGGGACGTTCGTGCTGGGTATGATGTCGCGAGGGTAAAGCTAGCAATAGGGTGAGCGCGTTATATATGGTCGATTTTTGTATGTATCGCAGTCGAGCGCTGTTAATTTCATGGACTTGTAACATGCACCAACCTTCATCAGAGCTGTGGTTTCTTCTATGTCCACCAACTATCCCGAGAAAAGAAACGATCCGCACTCCCTAGAGCAGAATAGAGAACGGGGTAGCCATGTCCAGAACTGACATGCAGCCGAGCAGGAGGTTGTGGGACGTCGCTGATTCCCGTGGGAGTAGACACCGTTAGGTGTGACGTAAACGCAGAGGATTTACTCAGAAAATCGAGAAGCTCACCAAGCTGCTCGTGTAAAGTTTTAAGGGTGCAGGAAGCCCAAATTCAGTACTTGAGGCACAATTTCTTTATCACATGAAACTGAGACAAAACATACCAGTAGCTGATACCATGATGAAGGGAGAAAACCCAAATTGCACTTTCTGAATATATATCTGCCGGGTGAAGAATTGTGCGACAACCCACTGTCCACCTCAAGAACAATTAAGAGCCAGTCTTCTCAGACAATCAAGACTGGAGTAGATACATTCAGGCCGTTTCCTAACGATGGAAGCGCAGTTTATGGTATGAATCTCAGCATTCAGTATGCCCCATCCCTTTTGGTCCACTTCGGCTGCGGCGCTGGCTCAACCTTTCCAAAGCCAGTCGCGCTGACCATGCCGACCTCCCACTCAAGACCCTCGATCTTGGCGCCGCCCTCCTCCATGGCCCAGAGAGTGATGCCGAGGTGGTTTGAACCCTGGTAGTTGAGGATGCCCTCGGGCACGGGAAAGCGAGTTTGCGGCCCGACGTGGTGCACAAACTTGCCAAATTGGTACCCGTTGACGAAGATCTGGGCGCGGTAGGCGGACGCAGTGGTGTTGGCAAACGTCAAGGACAGGGGGATGTCGAAGCCGGCGGGGAGGTCGAGGTCGAACGTTGTCGAGTAGTAGGCGATGCCGGCTGCGTCGATCCCGACAGTGGGACCCTCGCTGGCCTCCCAGGACTCCGAGGGGGGCTCGGGCCAGTGGTACCCCTGACGCTCGGCGAAAAGGCCGCCTTCGTTGAGGGGGCCGCGCTCCCTGTCGGCGTAGTTCTCGCCGCCGAAGTTACCGGTGATCTTCCACCTGATGTCGGACTGCCCGTGGCCGGAGAGTTCGTAGTCGAGGATGCCGCGGGGGTTCTTCTGCTGCTCCTCGCCGACGACCCAGTTTGCGTTTAGGCCCATGTGGTCAACGACGACCGTGAAAACGTACTCTCTGTCCTTGGTCAGCTTGGGCAGCGTGAAGGTGCTGTTGCGGCCGGGCGTGACGGCGTCCCCAACCCAAGAGCCGACGAACTCGCCGCCCAACCAGACAGAGGCGCCGTACGCGTTGCCTCCCTGCGTCGTGATGTTGAAGGTCGACTCCTCGCCGTTAGCTTTGAAGCGGCCGCGGTACAGCAGCGAGCCGGTGTGGTAGCCGTAATCGCCCCCGTACAAGCTGACTGGCGTCTTGAGCGGGTGGGCGGTGTTGTACGTCTCTCCGAGGTCGGCGTCGGTCCAAAGCTCATCCGAGTAGCCGGGCTTGATCTCGGGCAGGCTGTCGATGTACTTCCAGCTCATCTGGCTCAGGGAAGGGAGCTTTATCTCGGGGACAGCAAAATCGACAGTCGCGGTGACGACGCCGTGTTCGTCCTGCTCAAAGTCAAGAGACTTGCCGTTGAAGCTCAAGCTCTTGAGCGGGGTCGGGGCGCCACCGACGACTTCGATCGTGGTGGTGCTGTTGACGTCGCCGGAAAAGCTCAGAGAGTCGCCGCCGACTGCAACGTTGCGGATGAGGTAGCCGGCCTTGACGATCACGTCGGAGGTGGCGAAGTCGCCGACTGCCGGAGGGACCCAGAACTTGTAGGCCTCGTTGCGGGCTAAGGGCGTGTTAGTCACACAGTTGATACATTCTTAATTATTGTTGGTGACACACTCAAAAGATAGACGTAGAGGTTTCCCTGGACGCGAACAACCTTGCGCTCGTCCGAAACGGCCCACCCGAGGACGGTGTAGCCGTCTCTCTGCTCGATAGTGACATCGGAGCCCTGAATGACGTTCTCGTCGGTCAAATCGGCCTCCTCGCCCTCGACGGCCAATTCGTGGTGCTCGCCAGGGCCGCCGTAGACAACGAGGACGGTCTTGTCCTCGTATTTCTTCCTAAAAGAAATGGCATAAGCAGAAAGGCCTCCGACCAATATGGTTTGTGGGGATCACCAACCAGGTGAATATTTCGGCCGTGGAGTACACCAGGTTCTTGTCGCCAACGGGGTAGTCGCTGACGTGGATTTTGGAGTCTCTCCTGGTCAAATAGAGGCTGTCGCTGAGCTGGGGCACTTCGAGTTCCCCGTAGCCAACAGTCTTTACCTTCAGTTTATAAGACACTGTCTCGACGGAGTCGTATTGGGTGTGTCTGCTGTAACGTCAGAAGGCGTCTACCAATAGACAACACCGGAAACGGACCTTGCAATGTAGAACTTGGTCGAGTTGGTCGTAGCAGGGGTGACGGTGATTGCATCGTTGTTCGTCCATTCGAGAGAAGAGTTGTGTCGGTCAGCCGCAAGATAGGCGGGGGATACGTGGAGGAAGTTGGACTGTAGCTTGGTCTCGCTGTACTTCTCACGGTTGACGAGACGCTCTTCACTAATTTGTGCTCCATAGTCATAAGAGGTGTAACCGTCAGAGTGGCCAAGATTGCCCCAGTTGGTACCACCCCAAGTCTATCCAGCGTCAGACAGGCATAGCGAATCCAATTGACATGCTCAACTGACCATGTAGATGTTGAAGATGGTGACTCCAACGGCGTAGTTGTTCTTGTAAAGAACACGCTCAAACTCATGATTCAGGAGTGCTGCGCAGTACTCAAACCCGGCACCGCCCCACGGCTGGAAACCACCACCTTGGAACTGCAAGCGATTAGTACCATGTTTTGGGTGGTGCAGCTAGTCCATACAATACCTCGACGATGGTATAAGGGGTAGTCGGCGCAAGCTTGTTATGATTAGCAAGCCAGTCAGTCGGGAGGCCGTTCGCGGGCCAAACAGTGGGATTCCAGCAGTCAAAGCCCAAGGGGTAGGCATTGTGGCCGTAAATGTCGACTTTGGCCGGGGTCAAGGCAGTGATGGCCCCAATCTGCTGGGCTTCGTTATTGACGTAAGGGACGACGACGCCCTGGCTACGGAACTGGTTGTCGACGTATTTCCAATAGTCGTAGTCCGGGAACGGGTACGGGTCGATGGCTGAATTGTACTCATTCTCCATCTGGAAGAGGACGACAGGGCCGCCGTTGGTGATCTGCGCTTTGGCAATGGTGCTGCCAAGGGTAGCTGTGTAGCTGGTTTTTTATTCTTCGGTCAGCGGATGCCCGACGGCGTAGCCCTTCTCCTTTCTTACTTTTCAGTGGCCTTAAGGTAGGCCTCGTCGTTGCTTCGCAGGACTCCCTGGACTCGTTGAAGCCAACCTGGAAAGCCACCTCCGCTGACTTCGGCGTTTATGTACGGCCCGGGACGCTGGAGGAAATATTAAATCATCGTCATGCCCGGCATCTCTCGTCTGTGGGACTCACGGCAAATAGGTAGAGACCAGCCTTTTCGGCGGCTTCGAAGAGAGGCTCGAGAGCGAAAATGCCCTCGGCGCGGACCTCTCCCGGCTTGGCCTCGAGCAGCGCCCAGTTCACGTAGAACGAAACGGAGTTGTATCCGGCAGCCTTGATCTTTTGGAGGATGTCAAGCCAGAGTGACGGAACAGGCATCCTATTGACAGCCGTTAATTTCCATTTGGAACAGTGCAGTCCAGAATGGTAGATTTACCTGAAGGCATGGAACTCGGCACTGAAAATCATCAGCCTCTTGCCGTTGATGAACAAGCTCTTGTCATCCCAAGTAACCTATGTTATCTTAGAACGTTGTCCTTACTTCGAGACGAGCCAAGGTTCAAGTCGGACACTCAATCCGGCGTCCGACTGTCCGGGATACCTACGATGTCTTGCTGTCTTCCATTGAGAAGCTTGATGCCTGCATCAATGGACCTGGCACCGACACCGACACCGTCGAACCAGGCCAGAGACAACAGGGCAAGAGATTTGACGCGAGATAGCAACATTTTGCTCGAAACAAGGCACTACGATCAGAACCCAGTCTCGATGATGACGACGTTGTCAATAGAAAGTAAGCCTGGACCATCCGGGACTCCCTAGAGCCAGGAACCAGTGTCTTTTTGACATGAACGACATGCACACGATCTTTCCAGGCGTTGGACCGAAACGCCACCATCGGCAGGCACATCGGCAGGCAGGTCGCCCCGCAGCGGCGGAATTATCGGCATTACTGCATCGTGAATGGTCGGCGTACATCAGGCACTACATCGCCTTTCGCCTGCGATCTCACCCCAGCAGGCTTCCCCTCTTTCTGCGGCAGTCTAACTCTCTTTCTACGGCAGTCTACCTGGGCACCTGTGCTCATAGGTACACAGAAACGAACATGAAATGACGTGCGAGATGCGTGCCACTGTTGTATGTGAAGAGAGGCGGGGGGCAGTCGTTGGATATCCAACCGAACCCCTGTCCATCCTCCCCGCTCGAAAGCCCCGCGTTTCCCCACAATGGCCTGCGTTTGCCAGGAACGCCCAGGAACGCATCAAGAATTCGGTCCATACAATCGGGTACAGGTAGAATGCCAGAGCGCTTTGGTCGGCGGCCAGTGGATTAAGCCTATTTCGGAATGCATTATGTCAGCGCCAGCAAGAAATCGCCCACAACAACATTCTGACTTAACTGACCAATAAGAAGGCCAGGATTCAGAGAGTTGCGTAAAGTTAAAAACTCTTCGGATTTAAGCAATTCAAAGTCAAGGCAAAATAGAAACAGCTGCAATTATTTCAAAAACTTGTTATATCACGTGACTAATTCAAGGCCCAAGTTAACCCTGCCTATAGTGCCTATAGTGCCCATAGTGCCCATAGTACCTATATTGCTGTAACGGCTGCGGCGACGGTGGCACCAACGCGGGCATCGTGGGCGTCTGTTGGCGATGGTGGATTTGCGGCAAAAAGGGCGTTTTTCGCATGGGTTACGGACGTGGGCAGTGGTGGCCGTGGCGGTGGCAGTGGCGGTGGTGGCAGTGCCTTCCAAAATAGGCTTAACCCACTGGCCGCCGACCAAATCGCTCTGGCATTCTACCTGTACCCATACAATCAATGGGTGAAGCAAAGTCTAGTAAAGACGGCAAAATAGACAAGACATATCGCTGGCTTCCACTTTTCTCTATTGGAATACCTCACACACGTTTACTTGGTGACTGCAATGAGCTATCCGGATTTAGACACACTTGGCCACTGTTTTGCCAGTCTCGGGTATCCACTTCATTTTTGTCTGCTAGCTGTTGTTGCTAGCTGACTTTCTTCCTTCTTGATCACTGTTGGTAGCAATATCCCATCGGGCGCGAACGGACCTCACTAACCCCGAGGTGGATCACCCTCCACTTTTACCCCTCACTTTCGGAGATACATAGTAGTAACAATACCTTTGTCGGGATATTCATCACCGGTGGAGGGTGGGGCCGATCCGAGGTCACGTGACTAACCTTGGCGGCTCACTCACTTACACCTCCACGAATATCCACGGCAGCTGCCAACTTTGAACTTCTTCATCATCATACCTCTTTCGCATCAATATTAATATACGCTATTTTTTGCCTCTGGTCGACCACCAACCCTGTGATACCAACAACCTTGTTTTAGAATGCTATTTTATTAGCAACTACCACTAATTTCAACGTTATCACTGACATTATCATCAAAATCACAATGTCTTCTGATTTAGATACCTCTATTTACAGCACTATTCACGTAGAGATCTTGCTAAAGGACCTTGCTGTTGCCTGCCCAGATAACTATTGCCTAGAGCGGTGTAATAACGCAACAGTCTAGCCTAATAAAGTGTCGTGAAGCTGGGACAGCTTCGTGTGGCTGGTTCCAGTTAGAGACGCCACGAAGTGGCGCCTCCAACCGATAAGACCCACATTAGGAAGAGTATTTCTAGGCGATATTTCTCTCGTACTTAGACTTAGGAAAATCAACTACTTCTCTTCATAAACGTAAAGACGCTGCGGTTCATCACATAAAGGATCTAGTAAGGCTACTTAGACTATAACATACTGTTATATAAAGGTAAAGATTACTAGTACCTTTGGCATAGGCAAAACGCTATATTAATAGAAGTACCTTGAAACTATTGGCTTTTGGCGTTAATTGCTGTGGCCTGATTTGCCCCTACCCCTCACCGGGGTTAGTGAGGTCTGTTTGCGCCCGATGGGATACGCATATATTGCTCTGTCCATTGCATCGCGCCTCCACAGCTTGAGACCCAGAAAAAGTATTACATCAATGACCGCATATTTCAAGAGGATATCATGGTAAGTCCCTTTGATTCTTTTTCAGTATTACGTAGCTCCAAAGTTACAGGTACCACCGCACTGTCACTAACACACTCAACAGCATGAATAACCTTGAATAATCACAAATAAATTCTTTATTATGCCCTTTATAAACCATAATAAACGCCCCTCTAAGCGGAGAGTATACTTAACAATATTTGATATTTTTAAAAATAATTATGCTTGCTTGAGGCCGAGGAGATTGCTAAGTTTGAGCACGCTGACGGTGACTTTATTTGTAGTACTAGGAGGCAAAACACCAGCTCCCATAATGATCAGGTAATCAGGGTCCTCCTCGAACACACGCACATTGCGCGTGTAGGCGCCGGGTTCGGGGGAGTCGTAGGCTACCCAAGCGTCGGGTTCACCGCCACGGCGGTTGATAAAGAGAGGAGCGGTGTTGCTACTGACGATAATTGTGCCGTTACAGCCACCGACGGGAGACCAGACGACATTGGGGCTGTTAATAGGGAAGACACCGCCGTTGGTGCTCTTGATATAATGGTCGGGAGCATCCGCGAACTTGCGGGGGTCCTTGGCGATTCGGTAGTAGATGGGGAACGAGTAGGGAGTGATAATGTCGGCACCGCCGTATTCAAATGTGTACATATAGTCGCCGTTGGCTAGCTGGGTGATGAATGGCATGCCGGGGCGGTCGGTGTACCTTGGGTAGGTTACGTCGATGACGACGTCTGACCAATTCTTAAGGTCTTTGGTCGTCTGATGGGAGATTTCTTGCCCATGCTCAGACGAGCGTTGGTCGGCGTAGTACAGAATCAGGTCATCCTCGAAGATACTAGGATGTAAGTCAGTAACTCCGTCCAGTAGACCAGTCATCCAGAACGTCGTAGTCTTACAGAATGAATGGTTCCCACACCGGGGTCTCCTCATTGTTAGGAATGGCACGGCCGCCACGCGCAACGTGGGAGAGGAACTCCCAGGTGCGACCCTTGTCCCGCGAAGCATACAGGTCGATTTGGGTCTCGCTGAGGTCGGTGGGGATGCTGTTCCCAGCCAGGAGAATGGTCCCGACAGGAAAGCCAGCAAAGTCCTGCCGTAGCTCATACAGGAAAGGCTGGTAGCGCAGGCCCCAGTTGTTGACTTGGTCGTGGACCTGGCCGACCTCTTCCCATGTAAGGCCGCCGTCGAGGGACTCGTAGATTGGAAACCAGACCAGGGGGGGCTCCGGGGAGTAGTTCTCCCAAGTAGCGAGAAGACGGCCGTCGATGAGCTGGACGGTACGAGGATATAGGACGCGAGGGTCAGTGTAGTTGTCGGGTGGCTGGAAGATGAGGTTTCGCTCAAAAGTCTCGAGGCCGGACGCGATGCCGCACGTAAGAGCACCGACAGCGGCAATGAGGGCGGAGCGGATTATCATGTTGGCGACCTGAACTCGACGACCGCCGTAGGGTATGACACGTCTGACGGACGAAGCGGACGAACAAGACAGATCCTCCCCAGACTGAGACGATGGGGCCTCTTATATGATAGCACTGAATATTGCATCCCTAGTCACCAGGCCCATTCCCCTGGTATCAAATGCGTTACTACATTGGCGTTGTTGACTATACCAAGATGGCGCGATGTGACATGGCCTGAACTAGCAGTGTAGCTCCACCTCGAGGCTCGGTTACCTCGGTAGCCATGTGGTGATGACCTGTAATCTGTTTCTCCACCATCGTAATTCTTCCCAACTGGAGAAGAAGCCTGGGGAAAGCCATACGACAAACAGTCAAGGCCTTAGTGCCGTGTATTGTCAGACGCGTATCGAGGATGAATGTACCGGGACCAGTTCTGCACAAGAGAACTATTGTCACGAGGTGAACGAAGCCACGATTGTAGCATAGCAATCATGGATCCTTTTTTGTGCCTCATTCTATTCGTCGCAACTATTGAGTTTGGATATGCGCGCCAAACGAACAGCTCTCTCAGAAGAATGACGCATGAGCCCCACTGAGATGCCTATCATAAACGAGTCTGGGATCGTGAGGGCCGCCGGTGCAATGTTATATCGAACCCATGCTGGAAACCCCCAGGCTCCCAAGTTGTCTGTGGGGTTCGTGCGGGGAAAATGGAGTCAGGTATCCGTACTGGGTGTTCGTGGCTGGATGTCAGAGATGCGCACCAATTGTATCGGCGAACTGTCTGATCGTGGAGTTCATCCTTTGCCGTGCTGGCTTGTTCTTTAATTCCATGATTGACGAGCTGGTAATTACCAACAAAGTGTAGGACCAAGCTAAGGATTACCGCATGTACTGTTCTAGTCAAGACAAACAATAGATTCTTAAACACAGAGTATGCCCGTTTGTGAGGAGTCGAGAAGAGTCCGAAATGATGAATAATACTGCCCAGAGCTCAGATCCACGGGTCAACAACCGTGATGGGCCAAGCAGGTGAATCTCAATGTGTGTACGGATATGTATCTCGTATCTACAAGAGTGGGCTGCTGCAGAGTGTGGAGCTCTATGGAGCTCTAAGGATGGCCTCCATGCTGACTCATCCCATCCTACCACGTGACACCATTTGCTTTCCATTGGACTCATATTCACACATATCGTTCTGCCACAGTTCTTGATATACATTAAAGTCTATGTAGATGTAGCAATCAAAAGCTATCTGGCTTGCAACAGAACGCAAACACTGTGGTTGATGCGTTACAACCACTCGTTCGATAGGTAGACGAAATGTCCCAAAGGCTTGAAGAGACTATCACAAGAGAAGACAAAATGACGCAATGTTCATACATGTGTTGGAATCATTTTACCCGACTTATTTCTTTGGTATCAGTTAGTTGTTGATGCTCAATTCATGGGAGTCAACAGGGGGCCATTGGGTGCAGAAGCTATGGTGTTCGCTTATGTTTTTCTTTCTTGGCAAACCAGCTTAAATCTTGAGAGACGACTAAGCAAAATGGCCACCCATGGAGGAACTGCAGGGAAAAAACCTACCTAAGAGGCTGGGCGAAGGGGGGGTTGGGGGGTTGTTTAAGTGGCCATACCATACAAGGTGATAAGAAGTTAGTAAGACGTACGGCCACATTCAGTCAAAGGGATACAATATGCCTGTTTGGCTATGTGCTAAAAGTCAAGTGACCGACCTGTCATTCAGATAACGGTCGAGTGCATGGAAGGATTGGAACTTGGCGAAGCACTAACTAATTACTGCATGGATTCTCGTATTCCCCCGCTCGACAACCGTTGATATATGCAAGACACCCCTGCGAATGACAGCATGCGGTCATGGCATCGACTATTCTGGAAATCAGACCCCGGTGCTGCCTACGATGAACATACGCTCAAGACACCGATACAGTTGGCAGCGTAAGACTTGTCATTCCATGCAGCGATGTTGGACCGACCTAACAGATTTTGAGGTTGAATACGAAAAGAGACGCAGGGTAATATTCTGCGATAACGAGACGCATAAAAAGACTTCGTATTCCCCGCTCCCCGTTTCTTTTGCGTCGCCTCCCAGAAACTCTGCTATATGCGTTGAATTTGTCGTAACCATAAGACGTTTTGCTTTTTCTAGCGGCGTTGATAATAAACATCATAATAATAATCAGCCCAGTCAGCCGCCATGTTGTCTCCTAAGGCCGCCGCGGCCTTCTTCAACCTGTTCCTCCTGGTCTCCGCGGCTCCGTGGAAGCGGCAGTCGGACGGCATCGGGTCATGTACCGATCTCCACATCTTTCTCGGCCGCGGGTGGAACGAAGCCTACCCCGGCCGACAGCAGATCCTCTACGACGCAACTTGTAACGGCCTCGCCAGCTGCGACTACGAAGATATCCGGTACGACGCAACCAACACCGGCTCCGTCGAGTCGGGCCGTGCCTCCGGTATCTCTCAGCTACAGGCGTACACTCGGCGCTGTCCCAATTCCAGGATCGCTCTGAGCGGGTACAGCCAAGGAGCTAATGTTATAGCGGACATGCTTGCTGATTCCGGACTAAGCCCGAGTGCTGCTCCCGCGAACCAGGGTAAGTGATACCTTCATAGCACTTTCAATGAGGAAAGATTTGAGGTGGGGTGATGTTACATAAAAACCAGCTAACCATTGCTTGTGAAAATAGTCTGCGCCGCTCTCCTTTTCGGCGACCCAAACCACGTCCCCAACCAGAGCTACAATGTCGGGGGCGGCGCCGGGTTCACGGGCAAGTGGCCCCGATCCCAGTCCTCTGCCAATAGCTTGAACAATTTCGCTGGGGTCTTGCGCTCGTGGTGTAACGTTGATGACCCCGTCTGCGCGTCTAACTCCGGCCAGGACGGCGGCGAGCTCGCGCACACCAACTACTTCCAGGTCTACACCAACGAAGCCGCATCGTTCATCAGGGAGAAGTGCGCCGGCTCGCAACCGTCGCCGGACCCACCCGGTGGCGGTTCCGTCTGTGTTGCCGGCACGGTCAAAGCTGGCCTGACAGAGAATTACACGGGCCTCTGTAACTTTGCGTGTAGCTATGGCTACTGCCCAAGCGACCAGTGTGAATGCACGGCCTTTGGTCAGCCGGCACCAAACCCTGGAGGCGACGGACGGGACGGTTGCCCTGCCGGCGGTCTGGACGAAAGCTACAAGGGGCTTTGCAGCTTCAGCTGTAGCCGAGGCTACTGCCCCCCGGGAGCATGCGTTTATTGCTAAGTGGTTGGGGACATAGTCCGGATATACGGTCATCATAATAGTGTGCATCCAGACGTGGTCAGGCATGCATATGTAGCCTGTCAAGGCATCATCTAATCAAGTAATATGCAGTCTATCAAGAGAAGCTTGCTGTTGTATGCGTTCTTTATTTTCTATTCTTTCATGGTCCTTGAAGTGAAAAGACGCCCACCCTGCAAGAAGTAATTACGTCACTAGGTGCAGGATAATTAATTAGCAGGAGGTGGGTGAGGCGACTCACTCTAAGCGGCAACAGTGCTTCTTATCCTCCAGCCTTAGGAGTTATGTAGTCCTGGTCTCCGAGCTTTCAGTTTCCGGCCTGGCCATGGTGGGGCCAGTCAGTACGGCAGCCTGCAAGGCTTACTCCGTCAAAACCCAAGTGGATATTAAAAAAGCCACTTTTTGCTTATACAGCTACCCCCTTTTTTGATTGGTCCTTCTGCTTTGTTGCAAGCAATAGTATAATATAATTAGCTAAATAATATAGCTAGTACAGTAGGTAGGGGCTACTACTGTAGACGCCTGCCCACTGTTGCCAGCGCCTGCCCACTATTGCCAGCGCCTGCCCGCCTACCCACTGCTGCCAGCGCCTGCCCGCCTACCTACTGCTGCCAGCGCCTGCCCATTATTGCCAGCGCCTGCCCACTGCTGCCAGCACCTGCCCACTGTTGCCAGCGCCTGCCCACTATTGCCAGCGCCTGCCCGCCTACCCACTGCTGCCAGCGCCTGCCCGCCTACCTACTGCTGCCAGCGCCTGCCCGCCTACCCACTGCTGCCAGCGCCTGCCTGCCTGCCCACTGCTGCCAGCGCCTGCCCATTGTTGCCAGCGCCTGCCCGCCTGCCCATTGTTGCCAGCGCCTGCCCGCCTGCCCACTGTTACCAGCGCAAGGATCTAGGGTTGACTTTTTATGGGTCTTAATGCCTCACTAACTTATTAATGGTCTAAAAGCATAAAGCTATAGCTAATCAATCTAATATGATAGATAGATAAGTGGGGCGATAAGGATTTTCTCATAGCTCTAGGTACACCTGCCGTTTCTGTAACTAAGTTTTTGTTTTGACGGAGTAAGCCTTGCAGGCTGCCGTAAGTCAGGGTCAGCAGGGTGCTTACGCTGACATCACAACATCTCCGCTATGTACTACTTACCTACATACAACCCTTACCATCACTTTAATATGCATCACCATATCGACACTACACCCTTCAGTTGGCGCTGACGCTGCGCTGACGCTGCGCTGACTCTGACATTCCTGCCCTTCCTGACCTCCCGTTAACTATCATGTACCTTTTCACTGTATATCTCAACCTATGTCACAAGCATACAGCCACTTCGAGTAGGTGCTTTTGCGGGGGATTTACTGATTGGATTGCTGTATTGCACTTTAAATCAGGGCACTGGGTGAGGGCCCAAAAGCATCGTAAGATGCTTCTAGGACCAATATCTGGGGGAATACTGTACTGTAAAGGTAGCTAGATAGGCCGCGCGGGCGCCCTTTGCTACTGGGTTGGATCTTCCGGCGTTAAACAATACTACTGTTATTACTACTACTTCAAGCTTTCAGAGCTGTCCCCAGATGCGGTTGATGAGACCTTTCGCAAGAGACTGAAAGCAATTAAGACAAACTCTAGCTACCACTGGAAGTTCGAGTTCTCCCATCTCATATCAGTGGGGGAAGACGGAATGGCGTCAATTCTTGTCAGAGCCTTCACGATATGCGGTGCCGGCATGCTCCTATTCTATATTCATAGCTGCAACGCACGAGGTCAGCCTTTTCGCAAACGTCTCACAATAGATGTGCCCATGGCATCTCTCCTCCCCAGCGTACCTTTTGACTTTGGAGAACTCATAATCCGAGGCTGCTTTGAGGATCCAACTAAGCTATACAAGATTATTAGGCCAAGCTCCGATCTAGTATTACTTCCTGAGCGGTACGCTTCTGAGTCTGGGTCTTATGGGTATAAGAAATTTAGCTTCAGGTTGGTGATAAATGACTTTTGTAGTACGGTTGAGCTTGCTTTCTGTCGCTGTTGGCCGAGGAAGAAGGCTCTTTAGCATAGTAGGCCAGGTGTTCCCATTAATCTAGACTTCTTATGATAGTACATGTTATCGCATGAGGGGTGGGGAAATATCCCCTTATCGGGCCTTTGTCGGACGCCGAAGCTGTCACAACTTTGTACTGTTCACTCCAACCTGCAAGTTTGACAGTTCATATGATCTGCAAGACGGGATGTCACCTCATCGCAAGAGACTCCGCACAACTCCGCCCTGGGCAAACTTCCGGGTGTCGTCAAAGACCTTTAGACAATATATTCTCCTATTATAGGTACATCTATGATAGATCGGCCCTAGTCTGTGGCGCCGGCGTATGGCAGGTGCTCAAATGCTGGCTAGGAAACGGACCTATTAACCCCGGACAGCTTGCCAGTTCGAGGTATGGCGGCCGGCACTAACAACACCTTTTCTCCGACATGGGCTGCATTTCATTTAGAGATACCCCGGACTGCCTGTACAAGCTTAGATCCGGGGAAATTTATGCGGGTAGGCCCGTCTCGGTTGGAGGCACTTCGGCGTTGCTTGTTCTGTTATTACATTAGTTCAGCTTTTTGGCTGGTCGGTTGACCATTTGAAGCGACTCATGAAAGTCAGTGTCCAGCCAAAGAGTCAGTTATTAATGGACTGCAAGCTTCAAATGGTATAAAAGTAGCTTGTGCTGCCCTTGGGCCTTGTTAGGAGATAGTCCTCAACATCCATCGCAATACTCATTGAAACTTTAGTTCTGATATCATCCGAAATTGCTTGCTAGCTTCATCCAAATGAAGTCAACCACCAACCTGGCTATTGCTAGCCTTATCAGCTTTGTCTATGGACATGGCTACTTGACTGTTCCTTTCAGCCGTACCAGACTGGGTGTCGAGGCAGGTAGTCCGAGATGTCCTTGGCCGTCATATTTAGCTTACATAAAAAAGGCCGGTGTAGATTCTTGCCCCGAGTGCACAATTCAAGAGCCTGTGTCCGCCTGGCCCGATGTCACCGCTGCTACCGTTGGCCGAAGCGGACCCTGCGGCTACAACGCCCGGGTCGGTGTGGACTACAATCAACCGTCCAACAACTGGGGTAGCTCCCCAATAGCAACTTACACACCTGGCCAGACGATCGACGTTCAGTGGTGCGTCGATAACAACGGCGACCATGGCGGCATGTTCAGTTACCGCATCTGCCAAGATCAGGACCTGGTAGACAAGTTTATCACCCCGGGCTATCTCCCCACCGAGGCCGAGAAGCAGGCCGCTGAAGATTGCTTCCAACGCGGCACCCTGAAATGCACCGATGTTTCGGGTCAAAGCTGTGGTTACAACCCGGACTGTTCCTCGGAAGAAGCTTGCTGGAGGAACGATTGGTTTACCTGCAACGCGTTCCAAGCGAGCAGCCGCCGCGCATGCCAGGGCGTCGATAACGCTAATTTAGGGTCTTGCTACACCTCTATCGCGGGTGGCTACACCGTCACCAAAAAGATCAAGATCCCCAATTATCTCTCAAACCATACTCTGCTGTCGTTCCGCTGGAACTCGTTCCAGACAGGACAGGTCTACCTCACATGCGCTGACATCGCTATCGGCGGTGGAGGCAGTAGCCCGCCTGTGTCGACGCGCACAAGCACCGCTGTAGCGACGGCGACCAGCGGTGCATGCACCATCGCGAGCAACGTGGCCGTGACTTTGAATGCGATTGTCAAGACGAACCCGGGCCAGACCATCAAAGTTGCGGGCTCGATTGCTGCATTGGGCAACTGGGACGTGGCGTTGGCTCCAGCACTATCGGCGGCGCAATACACAAGCACCAACAATTTGTGGACTTACACGGTGTCGTTACCGGCGGGCACGGCATTCCAGTACAAGTTTATCAACGTGGCGTCAGACGGCATGGCGACATGGGAAAGTGACCCAAACAGGTCCTATACGGTACCGCACAGTTGTTTGACAGCTGTGACTATCGGCAGCAGTTGGAAATGACGAGGCTTGTATCTGCAGGGAATATGATGTTGAAGCTTTTTTGGTTTTTGGTTTTTGGTTTCAATCGTTTATGCAGTTGGTCAATATTCGTGTGACCTTGTATTATCTGCTGTGCGTAGTGAGTATCAGCACGATGGAGACATGTAGACAATCGTTCCCTCAGTATGGCGCAGCCTAGTTTTGAACGTTCGTGAAATTGAATGAAGTCTGCGTACTGCCAGTCGTGTCCTTTTCACCAAGGTTGCCTAATCATGGCTGCATGATGAAGAGGCGAAGTCGTAGCTCGGCACTCACATTAGGCTTCAGTGGGTCAAAGGATCTGTTTCCTGTTCTAGATGGCGAGACCCACGAGAAATCTCGCCGCTGAATAGAGGACTCATGAAATCAAGTCATGGCGGCCGAACCCAAAACCTACTCCATTTGCCGCAGATCGCCGAATGAGTAATTCGGTCAATACGCTTTGGCGGCCTCAATCCTTATGAGCAATCTTAGGCTTGAGTGGCTTGTCGGCCTTGCTAGCATTCAGGGACCATCCAGTTTAGTGCTTACTCTTCTCCATTCTGATGCGTTCTCGTTTGGTGACCTCGGTCAATGGAATCCGATCAATGCAGGCAGCAGCATGCAATCCTCCGCAGTGTCCTGGGCATAGCCAGTGCGGAAGAGGCGTTGCGCAGTTAGGTGACTCACAGCCACATGAAACCCACTGAACCCTTGCTTGCTGAGGCAGCCGACATAGATCATGAGAGAGATGCCTAGCGCTTCGCTGTCGAATCGGCCATGGGATGTTTGCCTAGAAGGAATTGATACACTTCACCAGCAGCTGTTAACCGTGATCCATGGGAATAGATAAATACGTTTCCGGTCTCCTGTTTGTAATAACGTCTTTGGTGTTCAGTATCATCATTCTCAGCCCCTTCTCACCCACATCCGGCACGATGGCGCCTTCAAGCACAACAACAGAGGCCTTGGGCCAAACCATGGTCGACGACTCGATCAAGGAGACGAAAACTCCTCTCAAGGAGACAGAGAACGGCACTAGCACGAAAGACTTCAAGAGCACAAACGGTGATAATAGCAACGACGAGACAGAAGATAGCGAGGTATCAGCGGAGGTCGAAGAGAAGAAGGGGGAGGAAAAGCCTAAGAAGCCTTTCGCTCCCTTCGGCTCCATCGCATCCACCAAGAACATCTACAAGTCGCCCAAAGACAGCGACGGCAACTGGACGTGGGTTGAAAAGTATCCCGAAGACGTCGAGGAGGCAGCCGAGAACGAAGAGACAGAGCAGTACGCCGTCGTCGTACGCAACATCAAGAGCAACGACAGCCGCAAGAAGCTCGAGGCACATTCCATCGTTGTACAGAGTCCCTGGCTGAAGAAGGCGCTGGGTGAGATTCTGGACGATTACCCCGGCGTTGCCTGTGAGTTAGAGCGCCTCGAGTTCGGAGCACCTTTCCACCCTTTTGTGCACCGCTGGACGGAATTCCGCGAGTACCGCAACAAGGAAGACCTCGATGAGACTCTCAAGGAGCACCTCACGATTCTCCACGACATCCTGCAATATGAGATTGGCAACTCCATCAAGGCATTTGAGGATTACGTTTCCAAGGGCGTCATCACCTTCGAACATCTCTGGATGATCTTTCAGCCTGGCGCCACCATTCTCGCCGCCCACAAAGGGCCCCTATCAGCCTTTGAGCTTGAAGAATCCGAGTACATGGAGAACAGATGTGGGAAATTCCTTCAGTTACGCGCCGATTGTGTCGACTACAGCGGCAAAAGTTTTGGGCGTTACCGGGAGAGGATCTCCGTCCCCGAGTTCATCGGCACAAAGAAGATCACAGGTCTCGACGCCTTTCCTTTGGCATTCCACCCCGAGAAGGAAGCGCTCAGTGCGGCCCTGGTGCGCCGGGGCCAGAAGTTTGAGGAGTTGGCTGGTCACCACTACAAGCAGTACTCAGGGAGCGCCATTACCTGGGACCGTGAAGGCAACGAGGTTCCCATACAGGTTGAGGGCCGTGTTGTTATCGATATCAACTCCTTCAATCGCTTTAGCCCCTATTACAACACCCGATACACGAGCGATTGGACAGCCAAGGATATCGAGGCCCTGTATGCGTGGAAACGTCAGCATGGCCTGGGTAAGGACGGCAATCTCAAGTTGACCCCAGCTCATCAAATGCTCGCCCGCTCCAGGACACGCGGATACTCGCTCAAGTTGAAGAAATGGTTGGATTTCTACGTCGAGCAAGTTACTGAGATAACCTGGAACACCAACGCCTTCGACAAGCTTGTGCTTCCTGAAGACCAAAAGGAGCTGATCCTCGCCTTCTCTGAATCTCAACTGGAGGGTTCCACCTTTGACGATGTCATCTCTGGCAAGGGCAAGGGCATCATCTGCCTGCTCTCCGGCCCCCCTGGCGTGGGTAAGACGCTGACAGCAGAGGCTGTAGCTGAGAATCTGCGCGTGCCTCTGCACACTTTGAGCTCTGGTGATCTCGGTTCCGAGCCGTGGGAGCTCGAGAACGGCCTGTCGAGGATCCTGGAGCTGGTTGCACGATGGAATGCCATCCTACTTCTGGACGAGTGCGACGTCTTCCTCGAAGCACGTTCAACACACGATCTGGAGCGGAATAAGGTCGTATCGATCTTCCTGCGGACTCTCGAGTATTATGAGGGCATTCTTTTCATGACGACCAATCGCGTTGACAACATCGACCTAGCCTTCCAGTCCCGAATTCACGTCTCTCTTGAGTACCCCGACTTGACACCCGAGTCTCGACGCCAGATTTGGCACAACTTCCTGCGGGAAACGACCCTTAAGAGCGAAATCTCCGATGAGGATATCGCGGAGCTGGCCGAGTTGCGGCTCAACGGTCGCCAGATAAAGAACATCCTGAAGACATCGCAGCTGCTTGCTGCACGGAAGAAGAGTGCGCTGAAGCGCAGTTTTATTGATACCGTACTCAGTATTGAGAAGAGACGTCCTGCCGCTCCAGTCGCTCTATGAGTATTTCGCCGCAGAAATGCGGGCGGCACGTCTGGGGCCTTGTCGTGGAGTTATGATATTGCCGGGCGATGCTTTTCAGTGGATTCGGAAGGGTTGGGGTTTGAGATGCTATCGCGATGCTTGAAGAGCCATAAGTACACATGAATTGACGACCTGGTTATCAAACCTTGCAACTATGTGAGGCCACAAAGTGTAGTCTGTGGAATGCATGTGGTAACTCACGCCAATATCTCCTTCTACATTTAAGCAGTCCTATTCAAGATCACGTCTTGGGCTATGGAACCTCGCATCGCGTGCACTTGCTAGCCAGTTAGTATTTTTAGTATCAGCCTATCGGCGGAGCCAGAGACCGATTCGCCCCGCCCGCTGAATGCAAGCCGTGACTTCAATCTCGAGAGCTTGGCCTAAGGGCTGATCGACATGCTGGGTTTCACGACACAACATACATACCAGTACACCTGAACGAGAAATCAAGAAGAATGCATGATGGCGAGAATTGTCTCTAGTGCGTCTGTTCCCCGCTCCAGGTCTCACTTGGTGGTGGTGGCGGATTAACGAAACAAGGGAGTGGAGCTTGACGTTAGATGAAAGACGCACATATTACGACACTAGAAGCCAGCGCCTAGCAAAATAATATGTTATGAGACTTCTATTCCCATCTTCGTAGGGCTTAGTCTGTATAGCCGGATCCAGGCCCAGCAGAGGCGCTTCAGCACAGACATGAGCGCGTCATCGAACCTCCACATCGAGATATGATCACCCTTGAGACAACAGTATGCGATGATTCATTCGCACCCGCCCGCTTTCCCTTTATTAGCAACCAGCAGCATCAAAGCATGTTGGCGAGGGGAAGGCTTGAGTTGAGTGACAATAGGATGAAATCATTGAGCATACACGTCCTCCAATGAACTGCAAACGAATTTCAATCCAGGCGGTGAGGCGCACCGGGCTTTTAGACATATGGTGCCCCAGATCCTCATTCATCACGTCCCAGACTTTGACACCCCAAATCCCTCGCCAGTATAACACCACCAGACCTCTACAAACACCCGCAGTTATGGATACTATCAAGGTGACAGAGAGATCATCATTGAAAGTCGAATAACAGATGTACTGACCATCGCTCCAGAACACCATTGCCGAAAACTTTGGCGGGCCAGCCTCGAAGTTGGGGACTCACCAGTTCACCCTGGAGGAGTGCCCTGACTTGACCGGAAAGGTCGCCGTAGTTACCGGCGGCAGCGAAGGCATCGGCTACGGTGTTACTTACACCCTTCTCAAGAACAACATTGCCAAGGTCTATATCCTTTCCGTCTCCAAAGAAGTCGTCGACGGTGCCAAAGATGCCATCTCCAAGGAACTTGGCGCCGATAAGGCAGGCCGCACAAAATGGTTCCAGTGCGACATGGGAGATTGGAAGCGCGTCAAAGATGTTGCAGAGCAGATCAAGAACGACACGGACAGACTCGACATCGTGGTCAACAATGCCGCAAGGGGCATCATGACGTACCAGCTCACGGACTACGGCGTGGACCGTCACATGGCTGTCAACCACATGGGTCACGTCGTGCTCACATCACATTTGCTGCCGCTCATCAAGAAGACGGCAGAGAAAGGTGACATCGTGAGAATCGCCAACCAGGCCAGTAATGCGCATCAGGCCACGCCGAGCGATTGCAAGTTCGAAAGTCTTGAGGAGCTCAACCAGGACCTGGGCCCTAATGGACTATACGGCCGCAGCAAGCTCGCGGGTATCTTGTATGCGCGCTATTTCAACCGCAAAGTAACGCAGAACGGCCATCCGAATGTGTTGATGAACGCGACGCATCCCGGGTTCGTAAGTACAAAAATGAGCAAAGAGGACATTCTCGAGCCGTAAGTCACCACTACTTACCCTTATTTTAATGACCACCTGCTGATTGCCGTAGGTATCCCCTTGGAGGCTACGCGATGGCCGTCGGTATGGAGCCTTTCAAAAAGTCTCAATGGGAGGGCGCTGTCTCAATGGTTTATGCTGTGACTACGACCAAGGAATCGGGCCAATACATTTGCCCGCCCGCAGTACCTGAGCCAGGAAACAAGCTAGCCCAGGACGACGCGCTTGGAGACCAGCTAATGGAGTTGACACGGCAGATCATCACAGAGAAGACCAAGGCACAATCAGTTGACAAGGGTTGCCCGATGGATGACCTAGTCCTTCACTAATGGTACCGCTGCAGTGCAATTGGCTAGTTGACCGTAGTCTTCATATAATAAATTATCATGCAATTGCAATGCTTGCTGGATATCAATGCTTTCTATCTGTGAAACAATGAACCTTCTTTCCGCTTTTGATCAACGTCGCCCTCCAATCCAAACCCGCATCTGACCTCGCTGGGTGACCATACCATGCTCTGTCTGGGGTACCTTTCTCCTGTGTTCAACCCGTTATCCATGATGCTCTGATTAATAACACCGTAGCCAAGCTTCAGCTTCTTCACGTCATCCGGAACGTCGCCTTGGTCTCTATCGGGACCCTCCCAGTGTACCTTATCCAGCGCTGGCCCCCGCGTCGCAGCCACGACGCTCGAGAACCGTGTGTTTCTGAGGACGCCCCCGTTTTCCAGAACGGCTAGGGCACCAAGCGCGACCCCCGAGCTTGCTAACAGGATAGCGATAGCGTACACGATCCAAAGGTCTCGCGCGTGGTAGCTGTACATGTTAACCATCCGCGACCGCTGGCATGGGTACTCGTACGCAGAGTGATTGTGTTGGTCGCCGCCTAGGATCAGCCCCCCCGTGTTTTCGTCCGTCTGCGCGGCCCAGACCACGGGAAGGAACTGAGGGGTCGAAAATATAGAAAGGATCATGTCTTCATAGAACTCCTGCACCATATCTTGGAGATTGAAGACCGGGAAATAGTCATTTCTGGGGTCGAGAAGTTTGGTCTGGATAGCGTCTGTGTTTGCCACTGGGTTGGCGGACTGCTTGTTGACCTGGACGGTGCCATTGAGGAACTTGCGGAGCATGAAGCCCAATGAGTGGTACGCAGCAACGCGACGGTATCTCTCGACGTCTTGCGGCAGGACGTAGTTCTCTTTTGGAACTGCCGTGACGTTATCCGCCGTGCCGTCGTTGGCGTCGAGTCCGGGGATGAAGGTCGTGTTGATGATAGGTGCTAGAAACTTGTGCTTCTTCATGTATGCCGACTGCGTGGCGTCGGTGTAGTTGAAGACGGCGGTGTACTCTGTTTCGTAGTGTTCACATGCAAATATCTTGGGGACGTAGTTCATGCTCTCGTCTCCTTCCTTCCGAGACGCAGGGTGATCGGCGTCTGGCGGCACAACGTGGCCAATCCAGATGACCGGTTCTGTACGGAGAGCTCCCATGTGTTCCGGATAAGGCGGGTCCATCTTTGGGATACCTCCGATCTCGACATCTTTCATCTGCGTCGTGGAATATTCTCCTCCGCTTGTGAAGGCGTAATAAGCAAATGTTCCTTCAGGGAGGAGAATATCGGTTCCGAAGGGCGGCTTGGCCTCGCCGGATTGCTGCGTTAGGTTGGCCGGCTTGGCACCAATCCCTCTGGCTTGTTCGCTACATTTGTAACCCGGCGCCGTAAAATTAATTTCAAACGTGCAGTTCCACCCTTTCCTGCAAATCTCTATGGACGAGTTCTTTCTCGCCACGACTTCCTGGAGAAAAGCGCCAAGAGTGGCGGTCTGCTGGAAGTTGGGGCTCGGCCCTGTGTAATAGTCAAACCAACCTTCGGGCTCCGAGTCCGCAGGCTTTGTTGAGTTCCATATGGACAGCGGCATCTCATATCGGCCATCTATCTTGACGGGTGCCCGCCATTGGTAAGTATCCTCCTTTGCGAAGTTCAGGCTCCGTATGCCGGGACAAGTACCGTTTTCCACGATGGTTCTTGGCTCTACGAGAAGCGTGTTGGAAGTCAAAATGACTACGAGTGGAGAGAGCCTGGATGCTTCGGTAAATATACTGCTATGAATCCATCGAGAACGAGAGCTTGTGCGCATACTTACCAGACAAACATGGCTAGGGAAGCCGCTGCTTTGGCGCCTTTCAGAAAGTCCCAGGAAAGCAGAGCGATGAAGTTCTCCGTGGCAGCAAACATTGAGTCTAAGGCAGCAATGGTCATGAACCTAGACCTTACAGTTGTCCAGACGCGCTGCTGAAACGCCGATATCACAGCAGCACCCAAACTGGCCTTCGCCGCGAAGGCAAGGGCCGTTCCATAACGCAACATGCGCACCTGGTCCTCTGCAGGTTTTCCATCGAGGAAGTGATAGAAGACGTGATGCCCGATGGCGCAAGCGATGCCAAGGGCAAGCCAGAGATACATGTTCCATGATGTGTGCCAGCTGTAGTGGCGCTTTCTGGTGAGAAACGACTTGCTCCTTTCATGAGGCTGCCCTGAGCAGGTCGCCGCGATATATGGGGGTGGCTGAGCTGGCTGTGGATGCTGATACTGATGTTGCTGTCCCTGCGGCTGTGCGCCTGAAGACGCGAAAGAGTAGCCGTCGCCTGCCGTGTCTTGCGCATTTTGGAGTAGGCCGGCGCGCGCATCGTGATTGTGAACCGTGCCCCCCGCCGGCTCATCGGGTGAGCTGGAATCTCGGCCACCAAAAGCGGGATAAGCGCCGTAATGCGCCGATCCGCCAAGCGAGCTCAGGTCAACCCCGTGGTTATCCATCGGATTAGTCACCGTGTGCGTTGCCTCCGTGATAAATACGGTCGCGCCGACCTTCTTTGACGCTGGTGCTGAAGGGAAAGACACGGGTTTGTGAGGGATGGAGGTTGAGCGACCACGCCACCCCAACGGCGGAGGAGAAACCCTGGATGTTGGTTCCGGAGACACTGGCGACACTGCTGACGAGAGCCAATACGGTGGAGGATGCGCTAGTCTGCTGACACTGATGGAATCTGCTGAGGGATTGCGTCACGTTTCGTGGCGCTTTGGCTGGACGATTGGTTGGAATGCTGGCCTTTCTTGATGGCAATGTGCCTAGATACTCATCAATTGCCCTTGCATGTGGCACCTAACAATCACATTCAGACAAGACCAGTAAAGCCAACAAAAGCTTGGCGCGGCCGGTATCTTCGTATCCGTGTCTGGATCAGGGACCTAGATAGGCTTCACTGTGATTGTGTCGGTCTCTATGTGGATATGTTTGCTGAGTAGCAGAATCGCACAGGAACGGCTGTGGCATTCAATCTCCCACATTCGGTGACCCTATCACCTCTAGTTTTTCTCGATGTGAAGGCAGTTCGTCTCGTCTTTCTCACCCCAGAGTTTCCGCCGCAAACCCGATGCGACTGTGGGTTTTCTGTGTTGGTCGCTACCGGCGTCGAAGAATGGGGGGCGGGGAATGGCGACATAACCAGGCTTCAGAATTCTTGGATTGCAGAAGTGCTGATATGGATTTTCTTGTACGGGACCAGTGGACCATTATGTATGCAGGGATAGGTATTCGCGAAAATTTAGCAGATTGACTGAACCCTTGTCAGCGTCCAACCCCTTTTGAAATGATGTTAGTATCAGAGTCTCAATTCGGCACAGGCTGACACGACACCAACTACGCGCCTGGAGGCACAGCAGAAACGTGTCCCTTGTAAATCCCTTGATGTCGCTCTGCTCACTCCAGTGGCCAATGACACAACTCCATTGGGCAGCTGAGTGAATGATGCATCATGTCGTTCGTTCCAGACCTCCTGGCTCGTATGCAGGTGAGCATATAATCAGACAGCAAATGATAAATCTATTGCGCCTGAATAAGGTTCCTCCCTATGCCAAGACGACGGAGCTGGGTCCCGAACGATGAATGTTGTTTTTAGACAAATAAGTACAGTATATCCGTACATGCTATTCAGCTTACCACAGAGAATAGAACCTTTCTCCAGCCCGCTCCTCATGCTCAAGAATCTACTCCGGATCCTCAACCCATGCTCCGCCCATGTCCTCTATGCCCAATTTCATCAATCCACCGTAGTTTTTCCCGTCCTCAATACTGTTAAAGCGTTTCGCAGCGCGTGAGTCGATGAGCCAGACGTTCGCGCCCTCGTAAAGTGGCTTGCGAGCCTCTGAAATGCGTTTAACGTATGCCCCAAAAGAGTAAACATGGCGCCCTTACGTCAGGCAACCTACAAGTCTTTCCTCACGAGTTTCCAGTACAACATGCAGTGGTTTCTCGGGCAGTGCTGCAAGCGAGCGGAGAGAGCCCTCATCAATAATCAGGAACTTACAGAATCTCGGACCAGCCTCGCAACCGTCCTCCATATCGACATCGGCCAGGGTCCTACCACGTCATGTCTCAAAAATTCCGACCAGCGACTTGATGTCGTCCCAGCTCTCATCCGGGACGCTCCAAACTATTTCAGGTATTGAGTCACCCAGCGACACATTTTATCAAGCGCCCCTTGCCACAGGTTGTGAGATTCGTGTGAGGACGTGGTGCGCAGGACTTGAGGTGGTGTGTCAGTCTGAACAAGACTTTCTGTCATATACCAAGAATAGCAATCTTCTAGGAGTATCCGTACCTACGCAGATATCGGGCCAGATGCCAGCGGGTCTGAAAGCGCCCCACTCGGCTGGCTAACCAAAGTAGGTCCACCAGCCCCCGCTTATGTCAGCTAAGCTTCAGCGTCACGTGCTTTTGACTTACGTCAGCCAATCTAAGCCCCTTGCCAGCCATTTGTCTCAGTTCCTGTTCGTGGGTCGATACCGGACTATCCGATTAAACAAGCCCATCACACGTAGTACAGGGTGGCAGGGGTAAGTCTTTTACCCCTATGATATTATGGTACCCCCCACAGCTGATATCATAATAGAAGGGGAATATTCACCAAAAGTGAAGTCTTGCAGTAGGGGGTGAACATTAGTTACCTAACCGGGGTAAAAAAACTTCGGCCTGGTACCATAGTATGATGTGTAACTTTGTTGCTTACTTCGTCGCGTTATTAGAATCTCACATCTTTACACATATTGATATCTGAAGGGGCATACATCACACCTAGCCAGATGTAAGACTGACTATATCAGGAGCAAAGATCCTCCTCCGCTTGTCAAATCCCAGACGACAATCGTAGCAGTACACCCACCCCGTAGTCCACGTTAACCGTTGACTGTACGTCTTCAATCATGGCGTCCCGCGATGGTAATTTTCCTCTGGCAGGACTGCTCAAGTCCGTTCTTTGGTCCGTTTCAACCCGCGGAGTAACCTTGTTCATGGTTGTAATCGTCGTGTGGTACATAAAGTCGTGGTACAGATTGCGACACATTCCTGGTCCACTCCTCAACTCCATCTCGATCGCACCCATGAACTTGATGACCCTCGGCGGAAAACTAAGTTTCAAACTGAAGGACCTGGGTGATAAATACGGTAAGGCCGAGCAAGTTGAATGATCACACTTTACACATCTCATAACAGTTTCTCCAGGCCCTTTGGTTCGCGTTGGTCCAAACGAGGTGCTATTCGGTGATGCCGACAGCTACCGCATCATCTCGGCGGTTCGCTCAGACTTTGTTAAAGGCCCATGGTACGCCCTGTCCAAGGTTGTTCCAGATCAGGACAGCCTGTTCTCCCTGCGAGACGACCAAGAACGGAAAGAGTTGAAGGCCAAGTTGAGTCCAGGCGTTCGTTTCTCTGATTGATCCATGTGCTGTACTTGTCTCAACCTGACCGCGTTCATAGTATTCTGGACGCGAAAACGGTGGTTTCGAACCTGGTGTTGACAGGGTCGTGGCGCAATTCATCAGCCTCATCAAGTCCAAGTACATATCGACGTCAGACAACTTCTGCCCGATTGAGTTTTCTCACAAGTCTCAATACTTTGCGCTCGATGTCGTGAGCGAAATCTCGTTTGGAGAGGCTTTGGGATTTCTAGCTGAAGACAAGGACTTGTTCGGTTATGTCGAGACGAATGACCAAATATTCCCAGTTCTTGCGATCATGCTAAATATGCCATGGCTAGGCATCATGATGCAACGGTGGCCACTCAACAAGCTGCTTCCCTTCGAAAGCGACAAGTTTGGCTTTGGACGCCTGATGGGGTAAGATCACGCCACCAGTTCATTAAGGGGTTCGCAGTGCTCACGTTCTATAGCATGGCGAAGAGCCTGGTGAACAAAAGTTTGGCTGTGGGGCCAGGTGAAAACCACATGATACACAGTCACCTGCGCAATGGGGTAACTTATAAGGAACTCCTGGCGGAGATTTTTCTCGAGCTGTAAGCCGAAACCTACAGGTTACACCAGCAAATTCATCTGTTAGTACTGACACCTTTGTACAGGATAGCCGGGTCTGATTCAACGGCAACAGCGATACGCATGACCATGCTCTGTCTCCTCACCACACCAACAGCTCTGAGCCATCTCCGTCAAGAAATTGCCACCGGAATCGCAAAGGGATTCATCAGTTCCCCAATTCGCGACGCTGAGGCTCGCCAGCTTCCTTACCTTCAAGCTGTTATCAAAGAAGGGCTACGCCTGTATCCGCCATCTACCGGTCTGAATTATAAGCAAGTCGCCAGGGGGGGTACGAAGCTCTTCGGACAATTCCTGCCAGAAGGAACGCAGCTGGGTGTCAATATACAAAAGATTATGAGATCAAAGGAGACGTTCGGACAAGACGCGGACGTCTTCAGACCGGAGCGCTGGCTGGAAGCTGCTGAGGACGGTGAGCGCTTCCGAGAAATGACCAGCGTAGTTGATCTAGCTTTCGGCCACGGGCGGTTTCAATGTCTCGGCAAGACCATTGCAGCCATGGAACTGAACAAGATATTTGTCGAGGTGAGTAGTAGGCATCCTGGAAAGCGTGCTTATTTTGACCATAGCTAAACTTCGACATCTCACAGCTGTTGCGGAGGTTTGACTTTGCCGTCGTCAGACCACAAGAGCCGCTAAGACTTTACGATGCAGCCTTCTGGGTAACAACTGACTTTTGGTTGCGAGTGACTGAGACAAAACCGGCCAGGTAGATCAATGTGACGCAGTGAGTACCACCCCGGGGTAATGCTGTCATAATCGCAAATTTAATCCATCGTTGATGACGATGCCAAACAAATGAGCGAAAAGTAATGATAAATAAATAAGGTTGTGTTGCATAGCCGCATTAACATAAGTTTATAGTCAATTAGCAACTTAATACTTTCAGCCAAATGGAGAAAGAGGCACCTAGAGACGACGGAACGACGGTAGCAACAAATGAACCGCGTTTTGATCTTCAGGCACCAAGTCTCAATCCAGGAAGGTAAGAAGTCCAGAGAGTCGAAATATAAGGATTACTCACCATCCTCAAGGACTAAGAGATCATCTCCTGTGTTGCGTAACTCTGTGTCATCCTACAGGTGATAAAGTCAAGAACTACCACTTAAATAGAAGGATAAAGGCTAGGAAAAGTGTATTTTTAAGTTAGTGAACTAAGGGAAGTCTCAAGAATAAGGCAACATCCTGCTCCATAAGACAAACCTATAATAATTAGGACAACGACCAAATACGTAATCAAAGCTACAACAAACAGCTATGTTTTTTTCCTTACATCCGGTGCAATAGAGGGGCGTTATCAAGGCAGATCGTGGACCTTTGACCATTGCATCTACAACTGGATCAAACCGTAGGGAACCTCGATATTATCCATGATGGATGACAAAAATGTATTCATGTCAATCGCTGACGGGAATTGAGCCCGACGTGGGGGTCGAACCCACAACCTTGAGATTAAGAGTCTCACGCTCTACCGATTGAGCTAGCCGGGCAGATGGAACATCTGCCTTGGACGGTTGGTAGTTATGCAGTAAGAGATAATTCTAAAGGGTTCATTCAAAGTTAGTAAAATTTTCACAGAGTTGTGGAGTTCTCTCTCCCAAGCTCCACTATCGTAACCTCTGAGCCGTAGACCACGGCTTTCGGGGGGTCCGTTCCTGTACCGGCTGTGGGGATGAGCAGTGGCCCTCGAGCCGGGGCTCCGGGAACTCAATACTTCGCGTAACTGCGACGCATGCAATACTCGCGCTACATTCCCTAATATGTCGCGCTAAAAACGACGCCGTTAGTCGCAGCAACACAACTAACGCCTTATATCACATCGTGACACCCTAGTATGCCATACATAGGTTTTGTTCATTCGTTTCTTGTTTGGCCGGTGTACTTATAGGCCGAAACATCGGGCCTACCTTAGACGATACTCATGGCAAACGTGTTTCTGTGGTGCCTGAGGGCGTCTGGTTTCCAACAGGGCTATTTGCGATTAAGGCCACAGCTCACCCGGACTTGTTTGGGCAAAATTCCTCATGTGAGAGACCGCAACGGACTACCCTTCTGCTATGCTGGCTGGCTCAAGAAACCACATTTTCACCGAGATTTCGTAATAGTGTCGCACAAACGAATTCTTCTACTATGTGTGATGGGTATATTCAACCGGATTGTCTGGTATTAACCCACAGACAGGGACTGAGTGGAAACTCAAACGTCTGACATAAGTCAAAGGCACGTGACGAGAACAGAATTGAGCAGAGCTCACTTAAGCTAGAGTGTAAGTCTAATGAATTTAGGCTCTTTGGTTGGCTTGCGAAGTGGTGTGCTCACTAGTACCTGAACAAAGGGGTTTCATTTTGGCCTGGGACCGTAGTTGACAAGCAATTCTAAAGAGTAAAACCACCATACTAACTCGAGGGACCCAATGGATTCACGGCAGCTTATCTGGTCCTACTATTGTGCCGTTGTTTAGGAGGAACAGCTCTTTAGTGTATACTCAAAGACATGTTGACGTCCCCATGCTCATATCCAGGTTGACTACGCCCGTGTGCCACCAGCTTACGAGTGTACATGATCAATGAAGCTACCCCGCCAATAATTCTTGGCATTCTGCGTTCTCTAGTACTAACAAGGCAGGTCAATTACTTTTTCAAGCAATAGATCTTGCTGTTTTACGCCATCTTACTGCATGTTTCTCCCCCACTCCACACCGTAGATTGGGGTAGCAAGGCTGGGATCTCTACCAAATCGGCTAACTCGCCCCAATGATCCGACCCATTGTAGCAAGAATGACGAAATGTGTTTTCTAAATCAGTTGTAATCGGTGCAAGTCTGCATGTTGGAATTGGATGTCAGCTGCGTCAGCTGCAGTTTCCAGCACCTCGCGCGAATTACACAAAGTCCTTGCGCAATGGCATCACCTGGCTTACCAAGGTCAGCTAGAATGATGACCATGTGCATGATGCATTCGAGAAGGATTCCCATATTATGCACTCAGAAGCTATAAAAACGACAGCAGATGTCTTCTACCCGCGCGAACTCTTGGGCAACTGCCATCGATCGACTTTGCAAAGCTTGCAAAGCACCGATTGAGCCACGTTGGTCAAATCCACTGCATCCTGTCAAACATGCGTGGCCAACTCTCTATTGCCCTGGCGTTCTCGGGGCTTGCCTTGGCTTGTCAGCGAGATCTTGTTCTCGAACGTCGGTACACACACCGCAAACCAATCACTAAGCGCGCCGACGACCAATGGCCCCCTATTCTGTCAGAGGAAGAGACCGTCTTGGTTAACGCTTTCGACAACGTCACCATTGATGAATGGTCTGACTATTACGGCCACCAGGTCAAGCTCGCTGGACTTGGTAAAGAGGCCGCGCAGTGGACTGCAGAACAGTGGACCAAGAATGGGTTTGACGCGCATCTCAAGGAGTACCATGTTTACTTGAGCTACCCCGTCCACGCCTCTTTGAAGCTTACTTATGCCAATGGAACGACCAGTGCAGTTAGCCTAGATGAGGATGTCCTAGAGGAGGACGATGTGACGGGAAGAGAGGACAACCAGCCTACGTTTCATGGATACTCTGCTTCAGGCAACGTGACGGGAGAATACGTCTACGTTGGGTTAGTGCCATCTCTATTTTCTTTTTGCTATAGGCCGCAATACGGAGCTAACGGAGTCTGAAGACAAGGGTCGCAAGCCGATTTTGCTCGTCTGGTCGACCTTGGGGTTGAGCTTGAAGGCAAGATTGCGCTCGCTAGATATGGTGGACTCTTCCGAGGTTTGAAAGTGAAAAATGCACAAGATCACGGCATGATCGGTGCTGTGATTTTCACCGACCCCGGTGATGATGGAAACCAGACCGTGGCAAACGGCTATGAAGCCTACCCCAGTATGCTTGATTGGATTTCTCCCGTGCAGGCCCTCAACATACTAACTACATGTCGTATAGATGGCCCAGCTAGACACCCCAGTGCGGTTCAAAAGGGTTCAGTGTTGTTTCTGTCTACTTCCCCCGGCGACCCCACGACTCCAGGTTACCCTTCCCATGAAGGCGTCGACCGAGCTGATGTCTCTCCAGTCACCCCAAAAATCCCCTCCATACCCATTTCCTACGCATCTGTCGAGCCCCTGTTACAAGCTCTTAACGGATTTGGCGTATCCGCCGAGAAGGTTAACAGGACAGTTTGGGCGGGCGCTCTGAACGCCAGTTATAGCTCTGGACCTGCTCCGGGTGTCACTCTGCACCTCGACAACTTGATGGAAGGCAAAATCACGCCCATATGGAATGTCATTGGTCATCTTAACGGAACCAACGCCGACGAGACGATCGTCATCGGGAATCATCGCGACACCTGGATGATTGGAGGCAACGGAGATCCCAACTCTGGCTCTGCCATCCTTGTGGAGTTTACCAAAGCCGTCAATACTTTAGTCTTGAAGGGATGGAAACCTAGAAGGAATATGTGAGTGCTGTGATGATACAATCGAACCTTTGGCTAGCTCTGATAATCGTTATCTAGAGTCTTAGCTTCCTGGGATGCCGAGGAATACGGTCTTGTTGGCAGTACGGAGTGGGTCGAGGACAACGTCGATTGGCTCACCGAGACAGCCGTGGCCTATCTAAACATTGACGTAGCAGTTTCTGGTCCAAGGCCAAACCTGGCTACCACGCCTGAGTTGCACACTATCGGAACGGAGCTCTTCAAAAAGGTCATCTACCCCAACTTTGGCGGCTTCAACATCAGCCTCTACGATGCTTGGGAAGCGGCCTCCGGCGGTATCGTTGAGGCCCTTGGTAGCGGCAGTGACTACACTGGCTTCTTGCACCGGGGAATCAGCTCAGTAAGTGAACGATAAACCGATCCTGAAGTGGGTATACTTGCGACCATTGCTAAAATCTTCCAGCTTGACGTAGGATCCGGGGGCGGTACGACCGATCCCATCTGGCATTACCACAGCAACTATGACAGCTATCATTGGATGGCGAACTTTGGCGATCCCGGTTTTCTTGTTCACTCAGCCATGGGACAGTACCTTGCCCTACTCGCTTTCCACTTGGCTGACGATGAAATTTTGCCCCTCGATTTGCCCAATTACGCCACCGAGCTGCGTTCGTATCTTGAGGACTTGGCTGAGTATGCCGAATCGGAGGGCACGGAGATTGATCTTTCGGAGTTATCTGATGCCATTGATGTCTTTTCTACGCGTGCCGATGAGGTCAAGGCATTGGAGCAACTGGCTATCACGACAAATGACACAGGCCTAATCTCGGTTGTCAACCACAAGTACCGAGACTTTCAAAGGGGTTTTATCAGCCAAGGTGGCCTTCCCGGCCGGGAGTTTTATAAGCATGTTGTAACTGCACCTGGATTGGACACAGGTAAGTGCTATAAAGTTGCTGAAAGGAGTAGCTTCTGATTCCGTTTGACAGGATATGCCGCTGTCCTGTTCCCCGGTATCACAGAGGGCATACAATATGGCAACGGTAACCTGACGGTAGCGAATGAGTGGGTATCTAAGACGGCACGCGGCATCATCCAAGCTGCAGAGATCCTCAAAACTTGATTTGTCGACAAGGCATGAACAAAGCGAATTTTCTTTCCCGACGGCGAGCGGGAATAACCATGCTTTTGGTGTATGCGGTGGTTTTTTGTAAAAGCTGGGAGGACGCGTACTCTAAGCTTCAATGGACGACGTGCTAGTAGTGGGAAACGTGGAGCCAACTTGCGATACCCTCCTTTCGAAGTATTGAAATAACATATCTGAACCCAGCGATGAAAGAGATTGCACAAGCGTTGAAGACTTTAGTTGCAAATTTTGATAGAGTGAACAATTTAACCCCTAATTTGCTGAAAAGTTGAATGTAGACTTGCTAACATTGTCATGTTGCCTGTTGTCAGACATGCATATATTTCATATGCGGTGCCCCGATTTCGAAGCAGTCTTTCCTCCTTTTCTTGTCATCCTCCCTTGATTAATGATGTACGATCAACACGTTGTTCCGGTAATACCAGTTTCGGTATCAATCGATCTAACTTGGCGATTTCTGAGCTGCTTTGATCATTACTTAAGGGCCCTTGACTGAGTACATGAGAACTTGTCACTATCGAGTAAAAAAAGACACTGCGATGATGGCATCCCGTTGGTTGCCTGGGTGACCCCAGACCTTCCCAGTGAAATCAGCATGCGCCGGATCTTTGATTCTTTTGCCGACGGCTAAAGACTTAGGGTGAATCAATGATACACAATGGTGCTGCTAACGCGGTGCTCCATCGCAAATGTTGCGCCAGGACCTATGTGTCGCTTCGGAGCAGGCTACTGACAACTTCAGACTAAACACATAGTGACCTGTTGTGCTTCACCTAGGCTCCCGTCGCCGTGCGACACCATCGGTGGTTCATTGCCGGTTGAACTTTGGAAGTGCTGTCCGACAATGCACGTATCACAAGGCTAGAAAGTGCTACAGCGTAACCAAATAAGGGCATCTCAAAAGGACTACCTCGTAGTCATATGATCAAAAACACGTTCAGTTAATCTCCCTCCTTCAACATAAACAGCTTTGGTAACGGTGACGAAGCTAGATGGCGTAACATGGTTTGTTGGTGGATGCGCCGCAAGCCGTCTTGGCGACAATGATTTCCCACGACATGAAGGTCCGCGGTGGTCCACCGAGCATTTGACGGCACCTTGACGGCCTGCGATTCGATTACTTGTCGCAACGAGATGAACGCACTGTTACCTACATGTATTGAATGCCGAACGCCCCTTCAAGTCGGCAGCGAATCTTTTGTCACGAGCAGATCGGAAGCCGGAGCAATCGACAGGCAGCACGATTTTATAAACTAGCGGGCGGAGACGAATGCCTTTTGTCTGTCAACTGTTTCCAGTGGTTGCGTGACCGATCTGTCGAGATTCCTAAGTGGCAGATCCCCTTCGGATGTCCGAAGAATTTGACAAGCATGGACAACGGCGGAGAGCCGACAAACACAAACAAACCTTCGCATTCTCCGACTCTCTACCGAGCGAACACGATTGTTTAGCAGGGCTCAGCCTAGAGGTGCCAGGACGGCACGGTTGCTCGTCTGAGAGGCCCAAAACGGGCCACTATTGCGACTTGTCATTCATTATATAATAGTTTGGTCTTGGGATGCTTCAATTGCCGTTTTAGAATCCACATATGCCCAGGGGTGTTCCGTTTGGATCGGTACTTAAGCCCTTTTGGGAGTTTCTGTTACCCAATACATAGGACGTGGAACCCAACATCAAGTAGTAGCGAGATGCAGTTGACACTGAATCTCCGCGGCAGATGTGGCTATTAAAGGTCAAGTCAAATTCCAATACTAATTAACGTGGTAGTAGTCGATCTACCCGTACTTATCTTCCGTTATTCGTTGCAAATCGCTAGCGTATGTTTGGTATGCCGATTTTTATTGACGTGTTCGCACCACAAGGGCTTGTGCCTCATGACCTCTAGCGTCAACCAGTTTTGCGTCGCTCTTTGTTCGACAGTTACCACTCAAAAGAAGACGGGTCCCCTGTCTCTACCCTATTGCATCGAGAAATTCGAGCAGGATAACGGATATCGCCTTTGGAATTAACATCATTTGAGAGAGAGCAGCCTCCGTATACCCCTGGCGAACGCGGTTCCGTACCCCGGGCTTGGCACAATGATCCGGTCCCAGATGTTGCGCTGCGACCCACGACAATGGAACTTCGACATTGATCGATTCATCAACCCATTCATCCCGCATCCGCCATGGGAGCACCTCCCTTATCCCATAGCACACTTCTTCGGCTATCGTAAGGCTAAGCCCGGCAATGCTGGCAACGTCGTTCCCATACTCTGGGCCTGCATTGGCGTCTTCTGCGGCGTCGCCGTAGTCGCCGTCGTCTCTCGCCAGATACCAGTTTTCAGGGAGCACGGTGCACCAATAATCGTGGGCAGTTTTGTAAGCCAAGCCCCTTTTCCTAGCTCCACGCGGTTCCCACCTCTCCTACACCGAGAATGTTACGGAGGGCATCATCAAGGTCCTGCCCCGGACTTCGATATTCAAGCCGTTTCATGCCCCGCATGTGACGATACACCGCTTCCACATCACTTCCTCACCGACGATGACGTGACCAATGGCTGACTCGCTACTCTCTTCTTGTCGCAGGGTGCGGCCGCCGTCTTAGAGTTTTACTCGATCGAGTCACCCCTCGCTCAGCCCCGCAACTCAGTTTTCGGCCAAGTCCTCGCCGCCTTGGTAGGGGTTGCGATCTGCAAGCTGCTTCAGCTGAGCCCCCATTTCGAGTCTATACGCTGGCTCGGGGGGGGCTTGTCCTGCGCCTTGGCGACCACCGTGATGGCGCTTACGAAGACTGTCCACCCTCCTGCCGGTGCGACAGCGCTGCTGGCCGTGGTTGATGATGGGATTGTCCGTCTGGGATGGATTTTGGTGCCCATTGTCACATTTGGAAGTGTCATCATGCTTGTCGTTGCATTAATCATCAACAACCTTCAGCGGTGCTTTCCGCAATATTGGTGGACGCCCGAGGACCTTAGGGTTTGCACCGTGCCCTGGCGGCGTAGAGGTGATTTAGAGAGCAGGGAGGATGTTGCATTCGACGGAATCGAGACGCGGAGTAGCGGGAGTGAATCCACGGCGAAGGAAGACGCAGTATTAATCATGAGGCCAGGGGAGGTAGTTGTCCCCAAACACTTGTTTATCACGCCGGAGGAGAAGATGTTCTTAGAAGGATTAAGTAACAGACTTTAGATGGCTCGCATCATCAGCCAACATGTGTAATACTTACAGGATACTAGAAAAATTACATTTTGACCTGTTCATGAAAGACGTTTCTGTTCATGGTTTGTTTCATTCTCTATATTCATGTGCCAGCATTCCAAGTGATATCTCGTTATAAAACTGTAGTTGAACCCTGGTATTTTCCTTCGTTTAGAAGGGAAGTAAACCCTCATGCTGCGAGGCCATTTTACTTGTGAAACGCTGCAAAAAAATACAATCGATTACCACCGAATTGCCCATTATCCACGTCCATTGCCCCTCATTATATCATGGCATGTCTGTCGTAGGATAAAGTAGTTGTCTGTTCTCAACCCTGCTTGGACCTGGTACGAGCCAAACGCAACTCCTCCATCTTTGCGGGGTTCTTGGTTGGGTCATTCTCCGCGTCACCATCAGCGCCTGGGTTGGCCATCTCATACTCCAAGATCTTAATGAACTTGTAGAAGACGACAGCAATCAAAGTACCAAAGAATGGTCCAATCCCTGAAAACAAGATTAGCTTCCTGTATGAGCAGAGCCTTATGGATGGTAATTAAACTCACAGTAAATCCAGTGTTCCTGCTCGAAGGTTGCAGTGATGACGCAGGGTCCAAAGCTTCGAGCTGGGTTGAGTGAGCCTCCAGTAAACTGCACACCCACCAACTCTGCGATGAATAGAGTCAGACCAATGCCAACAGGGGCAATGAAAGTGGCTCTATGCTTTTCTTTCGCGAGCATGAAAATGGTGAAAACCAGTTCGGCTGTCAAGATAGCCTCGATGAAGACACCCTGAACCAGCGTGGCTCCGCCGCCCAATTTCGTACGAACATCGAAGTTCTCCGGGAACAGAAACCTGACAATAAGTGACGCTAGCATTCCTCCTAAGAGTTGGGCGATGAAAAGATAAACCGCCCGCGCTGCGTTGATGGCCTTGACAAGATACATGCCGAGCGTGACGGCTGGATTGAACAGGCCGCCGCTGATGCGGAAGAAGATCCAGACGTTGACCATGAGAGAGAATCCAAAGATGATTGAGATGTAGAGAAGGGTGCCAGCGTTCATGCCAGCAGAGGCTCCGTTGCTGCCGGCCGGCTTAATGTTGGCGACCTCCGTTCCGGCGAAGGCGAAAAAGAGGAACATTGTCGTGCCAACAAGCTCACCAAGACTGGCGACAAAGTGGTTCTTCAAGTCCGAGTTCATCCATTGGGTTAGGGGCAGGCGCATAACCTGTGCCTTCTCTTCCCTGGATAAGTTGTGCCAGTCGATCCGGGCCTGGTCTCCGTTGGTGCTGCGGACAGCAACACCGCTCCGGGGGTAGCCCGCCATTTCTTCGTCGTACATTCTGCGAGATGGGGGTCTACCGCCGTAGTCACCAGGCTCGTAGGACCGAGTCTCCTCGAAGTAGTCCTTAGTGTCCGTCTGCGAGTCGTAGTTGAAGTAAGGTTGAGAACGGTTGAGGTGTGCGCGAGGTGGACGAGTGCGAGGTGCACGACCGCCGCTGTAGTCTGGGTGGCGATCGTTGGGTCCCCAGTATCGGTCAGTGTCCGAATCCTCTTCGTATTCTCCGAAGCGGCCGCCGTCTCTCAGGGGACGATTGGACTTGGTTGAGTTACCGGTACGCAAAGGCTCTTCAATGGAGTCTCTTCCCCCACGACCTGTATTGGTATTTGCGCGACGGGCTGTTCGTGAACCACCTCTTGAGTTCTGTCGGGAATGTGAGGCGAATTTGGATTGTACTGGGTTCTCTTCGTCCGAGTAGCCATGAGGGTCGACTGCTGTTGCTGGTGATACCGGTGAGGGCTCGCCCTCGGGGACTTTCAGGTGTCCTGTCTGCTCTCCCGACATACTATTTCGAATACGGGTGTCAAGGGCAGAGCCGAGGGATGAAGTATTATAGACGGAAGGGGGAGTTGAGGTGTTAAGTGCACTGTCTTGAAGCCAGATGCTTGGGATATCTGGGAAAGGGTTGATTTATGTCGTCTGGTGTCAAAACCGACTAGAGGTTCAAAACATGCTCCGAAGATGTCCGAACCCATAATATATCTTCCATTCGAACTCAAGTGGGATGCCCAACCAGCCTCCCACTTGCTCGACGTCACCGCATCTTCGGTTAGTTAGGCCATGATCCGCTCCGTCTGATCAGCCACCAATTTAGTTTCGACAGGGACTGCGGGCACGTTGGACTGCAGAAGTGGCAGTGGTGGGATGGAGGATTCGACAAGGTACCGTTGAGCCTCGTTGTCGTCTGCCTACCTTGAACCCGCGGGGGTCGCCGATTTCATGGGCATGAGTCGTCAAGAGGCCCGAGGTGGCTCAGTGAGATACCCATGGGTTATCCCTGTGTTGATCTTATGCGATGCGATCGAGTGCGTTGTCGGGTCTGACTTACAAGAAGCTACGGCGGCAGTGTGCGTTATGAGAGAAATTTGAGCCATGATCCTAGGCTGGTGACGTCAAAGTCGGATCGGTGTGATGGGAACACTTCAACCCATGTCCACAGGGACTATGGACCTGGGTGAAACAAGCTCCGATTTTGAGGCGAATGGGGCATTGTGGCGTCTGTGTGATTATGGTTGGACTCATAAACTAAATCTTAATGTGTTGAAGAAGCTGGGATCATCGCCGTTTCAACTCAGGAGACCCAAGCCACTAATGCGCCATTCTTGACACGTCGACTGCAGTATCCTTGCGCGACAGCTTCACGATTGTGTCCCTTATTGTGGGATCCTGGAGAGATCGGAAGACGCTAGTCACCATTCTTGAACACCCATTAGCAACTCTAGATACCGGTACATGGACTGAGAGTCGTCTCAAATTTGAATAAGACGATTCATAACCTGAGAGTAGTGTCATCTCTCCGGTTACCGGCAGTATTGGGCTGAATCACGCAGCCTTGAATATGAGGAGGGTATTTAACACTGATAGTTTGGAACGACGCAGTGCTACACCACCATTTTGGCTGTGTGGCTGATCTGTGACTGACCCTTGATGCAGCTGATCGGCCAACTCTAGAAGAGGTCCGAGAGGTTGCGCAAGCCATTTATATCCTGAAGTGGACAGCTTTCTTAAGGAAGATGGAGGAGTACAATGGGGGTTACAGTGAGATAGCGTTGAAAGATGCGATGCTGGTGTCACTCGGGTGAGAAGCACACTGTATAGAGCCACGAAAAAACCTGGGAGGGGTCATGCTTCTCAAAGTCCATTCCCTTCTCCCCTCTAATATGTCTCCGTTGGGCCGGCTTCTAGTCACGGTTTTTTGATGTTCTTCACAGAAGTGCAGAGGTGAAGAAGACCGAGGGAGCCAAGGTTCACCGTCCTATATATCACTATAAAGTCGTGAAGTAAGTCGGAGAAGATGATGTGAAACGTATCCAGTCACCAAGGCTTGGTATGTATTGTATAATTGAGGCTGGCCAAACTCACTCGGTCCATCTCGCTACATAATAAGGAAGAGGCGTCTTCTGCTTTGACTTTGTTTCCATCCACTGTCTCAAGATATGAGCTCTTTTGCCTATTTGATTACAAAGGGCAAGGTTTCCTCCAATGTAATGGTGGGAAGCTCGTGAATAATCTTCACGAATTCCCTGGCATCCCCTGCAATCGAAGCCTCACCACAACAGAGTAAGGTGCAAGTATCCTAGCTTTGTGTACTGTTGTTCAGAAGGATTAAAGCCGAGAAACGTCATATTTAGAGACGGAAAGTCGAGGGGCTGGGTATGTACAGCTTTAAGAGCATCCACCTCGGAGATCCTATGTGGCCCTGTTCACTCCCGTGGTCTCTTTCAACACGTGCTCTGTCTCCATTTCTCACGGGCCCGCTGTATCATGTTTCCAGGAATAGGCGTATTAATCTAACAATGATACAGTATCACTCCGCTCGGAGGGCGGAACATGCGGTTGCCAAGCGGCAAAACGGGCGCGACAGCCCCTTTCTCCAGTCTTCTCGGCATTTTGTCAGACAAGATGAAAGGACCAATGGATTATGATTATAGCAGATTTCATTAAGCCGCGAGTGAGATAACGGAGTGACCTCTGTAGGCTGTAAGCAATCTGTATACGTTGTGAGAAGTCCTTCACTTGCTGCCGCTGGACACCTGACTTTGTGGCTGGATGTAAAGTCAGGTTATTGCAGACGATTGCAGCTTCTCCACTATTACCACGACACACGATCTTCTAGGGGTACACCGGCGGCAGGCAGACTGTGGCGAGGATTCAGTAATCATGACACTAAGTTTCGAGCTTCCCACCCTCTTCACAGCTTCTGACCCAGTTTTGTTAGAAGTTCAATCTGCTGGCTTGGGTTGACTCGAGATTGTGTGGCTGGTCACTGCAGGTCATGAGGTTGGGGGAACGGCAACAACCTTTGGACCAACCGATACCTCCACCTCGGATCTGTCAGAAGCCCCATAATGTACAGAATGACCTACCCTTTCGGAATGGGTGTTGCCAGGATATTTTCTTCCGACGTACAATGACTAATTGGAGCAAGGCGTTTAGATTGGTTGCACGGTTCAACCGGCCCAAGGAGGCTGGTTGCGAAAATGATTCGCATCTCTGACTGAACGTTGGCATTCCCTTGCTCAAATTCAGTGGAATGGACCTGGAATCCTTGACCAGTACTTTCGCCAGCTCATGCCATAATGACTTTCGATAATTCGGGGCTTAGTTGAGAGGGCCAATGCCGACAATTAATGGAATTCAAATGGCTGGTCCAGACCGCTATTTGATAAATACTACATATGACCCTAAAGCACATCGACGGCCCGTAAGTAATGTGAGATTCCGTCGATCGAATATACTCGCCTGCATCGGTAAGTCATCATGTTGATCATGATGGGCTCAAACAGACCTGCGCTTTCCTAGAAGTTCCAGCAGGTCGGTGGTGAGGAGAGGCTTGGCCTCCTTTTGCTTTTCACCTCGAGGCCAGTGCAACCCCCAAAGAGATCCACTGAAGCGACATACTCGATGTTGAGGGTCAAGGGATAGGGGTGTATACTCTTTCCATTAATATGTAAGGCCCCTACGCCACAAAGACAGTGAGGCTTAGTCACGAACGTCGATCCAAGGCCTCAGACTTGGTGGCTAATGCTCCTTGTGGCTTTTAGGCCAGGGTTTGGGCGTTTGGGCATCAATTATCTGATCTTCAAAACCCAGGCGGCCATAATAAAGACGCCAGACATTTATGTGGTATTGCCAATGACGTACTGTAGGTTTCTTTGATATCGGGAAAATGGAACCCGAAAGCTTTGGTCTCTTAAACATAATGAGTCCGGAAGGTTCTCAATTGGATACTGCAATCGCCGCACCCTCTCTGACACTTCTATTGGTTCCTGAAAGTGTCTGCATGATCGATACGCTATTAATCAGAAAATCCACCGCTTAGAGTGAAAGTATTCCACCGTCGGTTCAGTCAACGCCGTTCGGATATGTCCAAAAGGCTCGACGACATAGTTGGGAAAGTAAAACAAAATTCTTAGTCTTTTCTAATTCGTTATATTAATACGGATCAGACTTTGACGGTGAGTTTAACACTGATCGACAGTTGATACTCCAGAAAAAAGATATCCGGTAGATGCTATCAACAAAGTGGGTTATTCTTCGTGTAACACCTGGAAGAAGAATCTTGAGCACGTGAAAGGTCTAGAGCCGAAAACCTACCAGCCATGCACCATCTCGTTGAAACTCCCAACAGGTTAGCCTCTCTGAGTCTATTGCTATTCTTGTTTTTAAAACTCTGTCAATGAAAGCTCCAATCAAAGAAACCAATCAAATGTCGAGAAACACCGCAGCTCGCTCCAAATTGGGATATGGGATGAGTTCAAAATTCAGTGAATGAGGCCTCAGGCCCAGGAAAGCTTGCGACGGAACCGTAAAAGCTAAACTTGCTGTATCGACTTGTGCGTTCGTACCTACAGCTTATCTCAGTTCGGATCGTGCCGAAATACACGCCTGAGACTTGTCAATCCCGGAGTCATTGGTGTTTGGTTTCTGAGAAAGAGATCTACCTTGTTAGATATCTACACATGCCGTTGAATTCTGAGTGTGATTTGAGGGCAAAGGTAACATCCGTCAATATGTCACTAAGATCTCTATCGACTGCCTGAAGTGCGGCTCAATCAATAATACTTGACAACGAACTATTAGAAGTCTCATGCGCAGAATCCAGCTTTCCGATCAGTACCAACATGACAACTACACTGCAACATGCACAGCTCATGTACTAGTTTAAAATTAAACCAGATAAAATTTCATCTGCCTCGTCTGTTCTTCTGCATCGTCTATAATGCCCCTTCATATCGAGCAGGACTAGGCCTTATTGTTAGTAACACCAAGGGATAGGTTGATACAGTTAACTGTACGTATCAGTGGCAATTAATAAATAATAGGGGTAACTATGGTTCTCTATTATACGTAAAAAAAAGAAGGATAATTATTATAGGTTAGTTAGTTAAATAACTAACTTATTACCTATAAATCCCTAGAGAATTCTATAGCTAAATATCTAAGGATTTACTAGTAATAAGTTATTAAGGTTAACCTAATAACTCTAATATTTATCTATAATAGTTAATATTATAACACTAGTAACTTTCTATAGTGCTAGAAATCCCTTATTATTTATATCTAAAAGAATAGCTAAAAAATATAATAAAAATAAGAAGCTAAAAAGTATTTAATACTTTTTACTTATATAGTCTATTATATATAAAAAACCTATTTATTTATTTATATTTTTAACTACCTATTATTAACTAGCTTCTTTAATATATTATTTAGTAATAACTTTATAAATCTATCTACTAGGTTATTATTACTATAAATCTACTATATCTTAAAAATCTTATAGTATTTATATTACTAGTAAAAGGCTATAATATCTATTATAAGTTACTTTTCCTTTATAGTACTAAGCTTTATAAGGCACTTATAAAGTAAGTATAAGTTAGTGTAAAGTATTATAAGTATTTATAGTAGTTTAAGGTAGTTAGTAATTATTATAAAAGTAGTACTAATTATATAGGTAATATTAGTGCTAGTAATTATCCTATAGACCTTAGAGGTAAGTATACTATATATAACTTTTTTATACTTTATTAAACTAAAGTAGATAATATTACTAGTTAACTTAAAGCTTTTACTATTAGTAGTAGGTTACTTAATAATTTATTTATTAGTAAAAACTATAATAAAGCTAAGTTAAAAGGTAAAGTTATAGTTATTTATAAATAAGCTATTAATAAATATAAAGAGCTTAGTAGTTATAAGGTTAATTAGTAAGAATTATAGGCTATAGTTAAAGTTATTAATTTACTATTTAATTTAGTAGTTTAAAGCTTTAATCTTCTCTACTATAGGTAATTAGTGTTAAGTAGTAACTAAATAATTAAAGTAAGCTTTAGGTTAATAAATAAAAGTAATATATATATATTAGTAACACTAAGGGATAAGTTAATATAGTTAACTATATATATTAGTAGTAATTAATAAATAATAAAGGTAACTATAGTTCTTTATTATATATAAAAAAAAGAAGGATAATTATTATAAGTTAGTTAGTTAAATAACTAACTTATTACCTATAAATCCTTAGAGAATCTATAGCTAAATATCTAAGGATTTACTAGTAATAAGTTATTAGGGTTAACCTAATAACTCTAATATTTATCTATAATAGTTAACATTATAACACTAGTAACTTTCTATAGTGCTAGAAATCCCTATTATTTATATCTAAAAGAATAGCTAAAAAATATAATAAAAACAAGAAGCTAAAAAGTATTTAATACTTTTTACTTACGTAGTCTATTATATATAAGAAACCTATTTATTTATCTATATCTCTAACTACCTATTACTAACTAGCTTCTTTAATATATTATTTAGTAATAACTTTATAAACTATTTACTAGGTTATTACTACTATAAATCTACTATATCTTAAAATCTTATAGTGTTTATATAACTAGTAAAAGGCTATAATATTATTATAAGTTACTTCTTTTTATAGTGCTAAGCTTTATAAGGCACTTATAAAGTAAGTATAAGTTAGTGTAGAGTATTATAGTATTTATAGTAGTTAAGGTAGTTAGTAATTATTATAAGAGTAGTACTAATTATATAGGAATATTAGCACTAGTAACTATCCTATAGACCTTAGAGGTAAGTATACTATATATAACTCTTTTATACTTTATTAAACTAAAGTAGATAATATTACTAGTTAACTTAAAGCTTTTACTATTAGTAGTAGTTACTTAATAATTTATTTATTAGTAAGAACTATAATAAAGCTAAGTTAAGAAGTAAAGTTATAGTTATTTATAAATAAGCTATTAATAAATATAAAAGCTTAGTAGTTATAAGGTTAATTAGTAAAATTATAGGCTATAGTTAAGGTTATTAATTTACTATTTAATTTAGTAGTTTAAAGCTTTAATCTCTTCTACTATAGGTAATTAGTGTTAAGTAGTAACTAAATAGTTAAAGTAGCTTTAGGTTAATAAATAGAAGTAATATATATACTATAGGTGTATTACTAGATATAATCTTACTAAGTAGTAGGTAATTTCTTATTAATAAGTTAAAGCTTTTTACCTTAGCCTTTTTAGTAAAAGGTAAGCTTACTATTAGTAGTAATAAATAATATACTACTATTAAAGGTAATAAAGTTATTAGCTATAAGTAACTACTTAGGTTTTACTATAAAAGTAGCCTTCTTAAGCTTTTCTCTTTATAGGTAGAGAATTTACTGTCTATAAGGCTAATTATATTATCTATTTATATACTAATTAATCTAAAGTTACTATTATTAGTAATAATATTAATAGTAAAGGTTAAAGGTTAATAAATCTATCTAGAGCTTCTCTTATAATAGTAGTTATAAGTTACTTACTAGTAGGTTTTTACCTCTATAATACTATATAATAGCTTAGTTACTATTATTATTATATTTACTAAGTAAAGATAGTAAATTTATATAAGTAAGTAAGTAAAAATAATATAATTTAGTAGTATTACTAATTAGGTATACGCTTAGGTAATATTATATAACTAGAGGAAAATCTATATTAAAGTAGTAAAAAGTAAAGGTAAGTATTAATTACTAGGCTATTTACTAAATAGTAGGTAACTATATAAGAATTATTTTTTTACTATTATCTATATAGCCTTAGATAATAAGCTATAATTTCTTATAAGGCTATTTATTTTTACTTTTTACTTTATAGACTATATATAATTTAAATATATAGGTGTTACTATAGGATTTCTTATTATAGGTAATAATATAAAATATACTATAGTTAATAAAGGCTTTTACCTTTGCCTTATTAGATTCTTTAAAAGGTTTACTAGGTGTAGTAATAATCCCTTTTTTATATAGCTTAATAGTAAGTATATAGTCTACCTTCTCTTTTATAGTTAAGAACACTATAGTTATAGTAAAGTATATCTTTATAAAGAATATAGGTATTAGGTTCTTTTATAGTAACTATAGTGTTATTATAGTAGTTTATTATTAATAATAATAGTATTATATACTTCTCTTTAGTATTAGGTATCTCTATAAGGTCTTCTTATACTTATATAGTATATATAGGATTATCTTCTGCTTATATAGAGTAGCTAGTAGGTTTATTTAGTGTAAGGAGGTCTAGTTAACCTTTCTTTATATAGTAAGGTTTTACTATAGTAATCCTAAAGTTATATAGGCTATAAGGTAAATTAATAGTATAAGTAATACTATTATTAGTAATAAGGTAAAATAGGCTTTACTAGCTATATTTCTTATACTATATATAGATAAAGGATTAAAGGGTAAGTAATAGTATTAGTTAAATCTAGGCTATTATATATAGCTAGTGCTTTATAAAGCTATTTCTTTATATAGATTTAGTATACTATAGCTATTACTTTCTTAATTACTTTAGTGTACTATATAGTAGTTATAGTAATAGTAACTTATTAGTTATTTAAAGGTATATACTAAAAATAAAGAAAGTTAAATAAGGCTATCTAGGCTAATAGTATTATTAATTACTTTAATAGTAAGTTAAAAGGTAACTTTAGGTTTAGCGCTAGTTTCTTTATAAATAATCTTATAAGTATAGTAAAAAAGTATATAATAGTACTTAACTTTACTAATACTATAATAAGCTTTAATAAGTACTTCTTTTACTTTAATAAATAACCTATAGGTAGTATATTTAAACTTACTAAAGTAAAAATTTAGGCTAGCGTTAGTTATTATTTAATTAAGTAAGCTAAGATATATATTAATCTAGTATATTTATAGTACCTCCTATATATACTCTATAGTAATAGATTATAAGAATCTTACTATATTAAACACTATTACTATATTAACTATATAAAGTACTAGTTTATTATTATTAAATATATTACGTTAATAAAGATCTTATAGTTAAACTTATTATTATTATATAGTATAAACTTAAAGTAACTAGAGGCTTTAGAGTATAATTAGTAGTAGTAGTAGTACTTATTAATAGCTTTAATTAATAAGAGGGAAGTGTTTTCTTTAGTATATTTAAGTAACTTATAAAGTTACTAAATAGATAGGTAGCTAAATTACTAGTAGATTTAGTATAATTTACTATCTATTAGGTGTTACCTAGTAATACTCTTCTCTAGTAGTTATAGAAGTATCTATAGGTAGCTAAATTAGTAGATAATAAGTATAACGTTATTACCCTAGATTAGCTAGTTAGTAAGGTTATTAAATTTTATACTATACTAGTCTATATTCTTTAAGTAAAAGAGAAATAAAGTATTAGTAGTTATTATATAAAAAATAAGGTTACTAAGTAGTATAAGTATATTAATTACCCCTAGGGATTTAAAGTAATTACTACTACTAAAGTAAATACTTACTTTACTTACTTAAGTAGTATCTATAGGTATCTTTTTATTTAAGTAGTACTAAAGAGTAAAGTATTACTTATAGCTAGTAGTTAATTTCTTAGCTACACTAGTGTTAAGTATAATACTATAAAAAGTTATTACTAAATAGTGTTTATTAAGTGTAAATATCTTATTAGTTTTTATAGTCTTACTAGGTAATAGCCTCTCTAGTAGGTTCTTATAAGTAAGTATATAGGTAGTTACCTAGTTATATAACTTAAAGAATATAGTTAGGCTATTAATTAATAGTTATATAAAGAAAGTAGTAAATATAAAGAATACTATATCTATATAGTTATTATTATTACTAATAGGTTACTTATTACTATTACTTACTTCTTAGAGATAACTTATATTATAACCTTTATAGTTAAAAAGAAAGTAGTTAAAGGTAGCTAGTAAAGCTTATATAAAGTAAATACTTTTATACTAGTTAAATAAAGATTACTACTTTTCTTTAGTATATTTAGTTAACTAATAACTAGGCTTACTATAAATAAAGCACTTCTTAGTTAATTTATTACTATACTAGTTTTTACTATAGTAGTTACTTTATAAAGAACCTTATATTTACTATAAATTAGTATAATTATTATAGCTACTATTATACTTATAGTTAACCTAAAATTACTTATTCTCTGCAGTAGATTTATCTATAGGGTATTATATAAGTAGCTTATAGTAAAGTAAAGTATTTACTACTCTATTATATAGTTATATATAGAGGCTATAGAATATTATTATTAAGCAGTACGTTTAGAGGGCAATTTATATAGTTAAAAGTAGCTTGTTTCTTCTATCTATAGTGCTATAATCTATGCTCCTTAAATATTGCCTTGCTTAGTAGATTCTGCTGCAAGTATCTATATTTAGGAGCAAGGGTTAGATTAATAAGTAACGTTGTTCTAGAGAGCAGTGTTAGTTAGTAATATCCTACATAATAAATATAGCTAGTAGGTTAAGGAGAGCTATAGTGTACTTAGGTATACTATAGTAATAAGTAATAAGGTATTTATAATAATCTTTATCCTTAGGTAGGCTATTATAGGTAGTTACTTTAACTAGTTTAGTAACCTTTTTAATAAGTAACTTAAAGATCTTAAGCTTATTTTTACTATAGTTTTTATAAGTAATTAAGTTAAATAATATATAGTAAAGCTTAGTAATATAGGCTAAGTGTACCTTATTACCTTTAAATTATTCTTTAAGCTTTACTATTAGAGTATTAAAATTACCTACCTATTAGTAAAAGGTAAAAGTATAATACTCTTATAGTTTACTTTAAAGTATTACTTAAATTACTACTCTATAGTAGTCTTATATTATACTTACCTAGATATAAAGGTTATAGAATAATAGTAATTTTAAGTTAATAGTCTTATATTAGCTACTAGTATACTTTATAGCCTAGTTATTAAAGTATATCTTTATAAGGTTACTTATTTACTTTAGCGTTAGCCTTAATATTACTATTAACGTTACTATAGTTAACAAGAGCTTTTACTATAGTATAGTAGTTATTATATATAGGCTATTAATTTTAGCTATTATATAAGGTTTTAGCGTTAATAAAGGCAGTAGTAAAGTAAAGGTTAAGTTATTATAAAAGGTCTAATAGGTAATTACTAGTAATAGGTATACTTTAGCTAGTTTTTTACTATATAAGATTATATTATAACCTTAGATATTCTTAATAAAGTTAAGGTCTTTAAGGTATAGTTTAAAGTTATATAATAATCTTTTAATAATAGTAATTATTTTATTAGTCTAGTAGGTGCCTTTCTTTTATTAGAGGGTATTAAATATATACTAGGTAATTAATAAGTGTTTACTATAGTTAACCTATACACTATAATTAATAAAGAAGTTATATAGGCTTATTAAGACTTTTTAGTTAATTACCTTAAAGTTATTTATAGACTATTTACTAAAATCCTTATAGGTATAGTAAAGTAATTTACTACTAATATAGTTATAGTACTTATAACTACTAATATAAAATATAGTAATAGTGTTAAGTATAAAAGCTTATTACTTACTTATAAGGTTAGTTAATAACTTCTTAATATAGTTTTTTCCTTATTACTATAGGAGAATACACTATATAAAGTTAGTAAGTATAGTAAATATATTATTAATTACTACTACTTACTGCTTTACGTTAAGTAGTATATTATACTTACTATAAACTTCTTTTTATTACCTTATAAGCAAAGGTATAGTAACCTATAAGCCTTACTTACTTATAAGCTTATTATATTTACTTATCTTAGCTTAGGTCTTTTACTTATAGGTATAGTGTTATTTACTATTACCCTTTGTTAGCCTAATAACCTCTTAAACATAGGCGTTTCTTCTAGTAGACTAGAAGGTATATACGTTTATTAAAAGGATTACTACTAGTAGTATAAATAGCTAGGGAAAAATATACTCTTATAGGTAAATAACTTAGGGGAAAAAAAAATAGTAGGCTATTATATTAGCTACTTATTAACGCTATTAGTTAGTAAAAGGAGGAGAAATAATTAAGCTATTACGTTAGTAATTTATTAACACTATTAGTTAATAGAAGGAGTATATATATAGAAAAAAGAAGTTAGTAAGCTAAAGAGCTTATAATAAATAGGATATAGTAAATAATTACTAGTTAGCTATAGGTATATAAAGTAAAGGGTTTTTTATAGTTAAAAGTGCTTCTCTAAAGGTAATAAAGCTTATATAATAGATATAAATTAATAAGGTTTCTACTAGTTAAAGGGACTAGTTATAGATCTATTAATTAACCTATTATAATAAGTAATTAGTATAAACTATTATAGTAAGGGTATTTACAGAGGCGTTTTTTAGTACTTGCCTACTCTAGGTGTATAAATAATTAACTAGTAATAATTACCTCTTCTTATAGACCTTACTAATCTATAGTTTAGACAGTAAAGTTAACTTATATAGTTAACAGTAAAGTTAACTACTAATTAGTAGTAGTAACACTAAGGGATAAGTTAATATAGTTAACTATATATATTAGTAGTAATTAATAAATAATAGAAGTAACTATAGTTCTTTATTATATATAAAGAAAAAAAGGATAATTATTATAGGTTAGTTAGTTAAATAACTAACTTATTACCTATAAATCCTTAGAGAATCTATAGCTAAATATCTAAGGATTTACTAGTAATAAGTCATTAGGGTTAACCTAATAACTCTAATATTTATCTATAATAGTTAACATTATAACAATATACTATAGATATATTACTAGATATAATTTACTAAGCAGTAGGTAATTTCTTATTAATAAGTTAAAGCTTTTTACCTTAGCCTTTCTAGTAAAAAGTAAGCTTACTATTAGTAGTAATAGATAATATACTATTAAAGGTAATAAAGTTATTAGCTATAAGTAACTACTTTAGTTTTACTATAAAAGTAGCCTTCTTAAGCTCCTTTTCTTTATAGGTAAAGAATTTACTATCTATAAGGCTAATTATATTATCTATTTATATACTAATTAATCTAAAGTTACTATTAGTAAGTAATAATATTAATAGGCAAAGGTTAAAGGTTAATAAATTTATCTAGAGATTCTCTTTATAATAGTAGTTATAAGTTACCTACTAGTAGGTTTTTACCTTTATAATACTATATAATAGCTTAGTTACTATTATTATTATATTTACTAAGTAAAGATAGTAAATTTATATAGATAAGTAGGTAAAAATAATATAATTTAGTAGTATTACTAATTAGGTATACACTTAGGTAATATTATATAGCTAAAGGAGAAATCTATATTAAAGTAGTAAAAGGGCAAAGGTAAAGATTAATTACTAGGCTATTTACTAGATAGTAAGTAACTATATAAGAATTATTTTTTTACTTTTATCTATATAGCCTTAGATAATAAGCTATAATTTCTTATAAAGCTATTTATTTTTACTTTTTACTTTATAGACTATATATAATTTAAATATATAGGTATTACTATAGGATTTCTTATTATAGATAATAATATAAAATACACTATAGTTAATAAGGGCTTTTACTTCTGCCTTATTAGATTCTTTAAAAGGTTTACTAGGTGTAGTAATAATCTTTTTTTATATAGCTTAATAGTAAGTGTATAGTCTACCTCCTCTTATATAGTTAAGAACACTATAGTTATAGTAAAGTATATCTCTATAAAGAACATAAGTATTAGGTTCTTTTATAGGTAACTATAGCATTATTATAGTAGTTTATTATTAATAATAATAGTATTATATACTTCTCCTTTAGTGTTAAGTATCTTTATAAGGCCTTTTTATACTTATATAGTGTATATAAGATTATCTTCTACTTATATAGAGTAGCTAGTAGGTTTATTTAGCATAAAAAGGTCTAGTTAACCTTCCTCTATGTAGTAAGGTTTTACTATAGTAATCCTAAAGTTATATAGGCTATAAGGTAAATTAATAGTATA